>NC_062561.1:225664291-225964958 GCF_022837055.1 Prionailurus viverrinus | reverse complement strand
TCATAAGGAAGCATTAATGTTACAAAGTACATAATTGATATGCATTTATGAATGATATAAAATACTACTATTAAATGTTATAAGGTACAAACATTTAAAGTAATATATTTTTCAAAAATTAGCCATGACCATATTTTCTTAGAAATGAAGTCTCAATGGTAATATATGTGATCAAGATTAGATGACTGTGTTCAAATAGGAGTTAATCATTAGGCGGCATGCCTGAAAACATTATAATTTGTAAAATAAAAAGCTATACATAAATTAAATAAATTATTGAAGATTTTTGTCTATGGTGTTTAACAACTGATTTAAATCATTTATTATTTCACCGTGTGTGTATAATTTGTGCATATATGTGCATATCTCTAATCTCCCTATACAAACTACAAATACGAGGAAACACTGTCTAATAAAATTTTTAATTATCGTCTCTTTTACTTCTTCCTTTTTACAAATATTCTCATAATTCTTTCATATGTTTAGAACATTTAAAATTACTGCTATTTTAGAAGATCTGTTTCAAATGGTGACTCTGTTTTCCTACTGTTCTCCTGCCCCCATTTCTTTTTCCTTTTTCATTATTTTTTAAGAGCATGGTCTTTTGATCTGCTTTTTGATTAAGGTTCACCAGCCACACCTCCCTTTCAATCTTGTCAAATGTTTGATACATTTCATTTGGAGATTCACTGACTAATCAGTTAGAGGGTACTCTATTTTTTCCTTATCACAGCTCCTCACACAGAAACATATATATTGTTTTGGTTTTCTTATATATCCCTTAACTTTTTATTCTGTTTAGAATAAATTCAGCATCAACTTTATAAAGTTATTTTTTTATTTTTTATACATTTTATTTTTTATACATTTTATAAATTTTTATACATTTTATTTTTTATACATTTTTTATACATTTTATACATTTATTTTTATACATTTTTATACATTTTATTTTTTATACATTTTATTTTTTATACATTTTTTATACATTCAATGCTGCTTTTTAAAAATATCTTCGGCAATTCTCTTTCATTTTTACATTTTAAGGCAGGCAAATAAAATATTTTTGTCACCATAGGGTTAACATTTCCCCCACTGAATAGAGTTCTAGTCACAGAGAAACTAATTCTTGTCTTCAAAATAGAGGGATCATGGAAGTGTACTATGGTAAGTAAATTCTACCTAACTGAAGAGATTCCAAAATCATATTAGAAATGATGAATTAATATTTTGTATTTTTTCGCTTTATGAGAGTATCATCAATCCCGTGATGGAAGGGGCTGTTAATATTCAGCACTCCAGGAGACTCTTGAAACATAAAATTTCTAAATCTTAGCCACACCCTTCCTATTTTTTACCTTTTTCAATTAGTTTTTATCTCTCTACTATATCTATTATGTATAATATCAAAGAGACAGAAAAGTCTCAACCATCACCTAGTTTCAATAATTATCAATATATAACTAATTATGTTTCACTTATACGATCCTCTGCCTTCTGGATTATTTTTAAGCAAACCTCAGACTCACATGATTCACTTGTACATACAACAATATAACAATTTAAAAAGCTAACTATTTTAATATTAACATATGCTGCTGTTATACCTCCAGTTTAGGTCCTGTGAAACCCTTTTTTTTTTTTTTTTCTTTTTTATTATTTTTGGGACAGAGAGAGACAGAGCATGAACGGGGGAGGGGCAGAGAGAGAGAGGGAGACACAGAATCGGAAACAGGCTCCAGGCTCCGAGCCATCAGCCCAGAGCCTGACGCGGGGCTCGAACTCAGGGACCGCGAGATCGTGACCTGGCTGAAGTCGGCCGCTTAACCGACTGCGCAACCCAGGCGCCCCTGTGAAACCCTTTTATAACAATAGTTTTCCAAAAGCTCTGGATCATAGCAGGGTCCAAATCATTTCTTTAAATAATTTATTTTTTAATTTACATCCAACTTAGCATACAGTGCAACAATGATTTCAGGAATAGATTCCTAATGCTCCTTACCCATTTAGCCCATCCCCCCTCCCACAAACCCCTCCAGCAACCCTCTGTTTGTTCTGTCTTTAAGAGTCTCTTATGTTTTGTCGCCCTCCATGTTTTTATATTATTTTTGCTTTCTTTCCTTTATGTTCATCTATTTTCTATCTTAAAGTCCTTATATGAGTGAAGTCATAATTGGTATGTTTTATATGTATCTTTTCATCTGGAAGAGTTGCGCACTCACGTTCTCCCCATGTATTTTTAAAGAAAGTGGTTCAGTTGTCATGTAGGTATTTCCACATTTGGATGTCAGCTGATTAATTTACATTGTGTCTTTAAACATTTGTCAATATTTGCCCAGAACACTCTATAGTTGCTGTTGTATACTTCTTTTGATGTTACGTTGAGAGACATATTCAGTCTGATGATCGTGTGTGTGTGCGCGCGCGCGCGCGCGCGCGATGTGAAGATCCATCACTGGGCTCAGTTATTGTTGGTCTGATACATCTTTACCAAGTCTTCCATTAGTTATTCATTTAATGGTTTTAGCACACATTTGTGGTCATTATTTAAATCCAGTACGTATTAGGAATTGCAAAATGATGATATTCTATCATGTTTCATTTGTTAGATGGAATTGTTGTACAAATAATTTTTTTTTCGTAAACTATTTGGTTACTATTTTTCCTCATAAACTATCGAAAAGAAAATGAGTATAAAAGCTGGCTGTGTTCTCTTTCTTTGCCAGTGTTCAGTAAAACCGGCTGGTATGGGTAACATGCAGGATTAAGGTATTTGGTAGGTGTTTTTTTCCTTTTCTTTCCTTTTTCTCAGTTTTAGTTTTAATGTCTTTATGAACCCCTAGATTATACGGTTTTTTTTACGTTTCAATCTGTCTCAGACATTATTATTTTTTATTTTTGCAATGTCCCATTTCTGGTTATTGGGATTCCCTTCAAGTTGACACTTTTGTTATTTGGATGGTAAGTTTATGTTCTTTGATACTTTCTTGTTTCCTAGTATAAAAGTTATCACAGGATTATATTTTTTATGTGTTTGGCCCTAGACCCAGAATCAGTCATTTTTCCAGAAACCCTGATTTCTTTTATTGGGAAATGATATTTGAAGACCACATTCTGAGGGCTAAGGTTATTTCCTGCTAATGGTTGTCAATCTCTTTAGTTGGTATCAGTTTCTAAACTAGGGAAAAAATATATTCTTTATAAAAAATTGAATATGGATTATGAACTCATCCTGCAATTTTCAGTTCACATGTGACTGAAAGGTTGTTTTTTTCCTTTTTACATAACTTGTTTTATAATTGTGTCTACTTTTAAATTGAAAATTCTTATTTATAAAGTAGGGTAACATTACTTATCTCTTTAATCCTGCAAAAAGATCTAATAGTTTTAAAATAACAATAATAATATTTATCCAAGCAATATAAACAATCATTTAGCAAACACTTTAAGATTTATTTGCAATTTTACTTTGTACTTATGATATATCCCATTAGCTATACTACTACTGATGTCTAGGTAGAGCTTATATGAAACAGACATAACAGGCAATAAACAAGTGAATAAGTAAATAGTTTTACATAATATTAAGTACTATGAAGGAAAGACATTGAATGAGAAAAGTTGTTTGTTTTTTTCTGTTTGTTTGCTTTTGTGTACTAAATCACGGAAAGTCTCACGGAGAAAGCACTATCTGAAGAGAGATCTGAATTATGAAGGGAAACTACCCAAAGTTAGGTGGAAAGAGGATTCTAGGGAGGGAAAACAGAGAAGCTATAATTCTAATAAAGGACTACATTTAACATGTTTTAATAAAAGGAAGAAGACCAGTGCAGTCAACCTATTGAATCATGAATCTAGCCTCAACTTGCCATCAGAACCCTAGACAAGGTCTATGGCAGGATCTTGTAGACGATAGTTAAAAATATATTTATTGTGGGGCGCCTGGGTGGCTCAGTCGGTTGAGCCTCCGATGTCGGCTCAGGTCATGATCTCGCGGTCTGTGGGTTGGAGCCCCACGTCGGGTTCTGTGCTGACAGCTCGGAGCCTGGAGCCCGCTTCTGTTTCTGTGTCTCCCTCTCTCTCTGCCCCTCCCCTGCTCTCTCTGTCTCTGTCTCTGTCTCTCAAGTAAATAAACATTAAAAATTACATATATATATATATATATATATACACACACACACACACACATACACACACACACACGCACACACACACATTATGCGGTAATGAGAGACTTGTGGAGGGCTTGAACTTACAGAGAAATATGATAGAACTTTAATTTACAAAACTTTGGCTGAATTTCTGAAAATAGACGGTAGTGGAGCAACAGGAAAGTGAGATCAGTTTGGATGCTATGTAAGTACCTCATGTTATGGCGACAATGTCTCTGCAGAGGTAAAAGTTTGAAGTATCAAATATGATAGTAAAAATATGGTTGAAACATTTGTACATGGATTTAACACATGAGATCCTTTCTTCCTTCCCCCCCCCCCCCAAATTGCCCTTTTACTTGGAATTTCTGGCAAGACTCTGCTTTTTAGTTTTTCATGCTTTTCTCACAACTTTCTTCTTAGTCATTCCTAGACCTCTGTTAGAATGCTCGTCTTCTTCATGACTCTTATGTACCTGTATATTTTTAGCATATTTCCCCACTCTTATTATAAACCTCCAGCTGGCTGATCTCATCTATTTTCAATACTAATATTTTATTCTGAATCATTGTTGACTTCTGTGTCCCCATCTCTAGCCTAGACCTCTACGCTTCGTGGTTTTACAGGCAATTTAGATTTCGTTTGCAAAACTAGGATATTCTATTTTTCTTGAACGTTGTCTTTATTCCCAGTTGGTGATCTCACTAAGCGGCCCTGCCACCTGCCAACTAACCCAAGTCGGAAACCTAAGAAGTATGTTTGACTTTCTCTCTTCTGGCACCCTGTTTGGTAATCACCAAGTCTTTTTTATGTTTCCTCTTTTAATTACGTTAACATCGTATGAATTTCCCTGCTTCTTTCATGGCACTGTCCTTGTCCTGTCACGAGATCCCTCTACATTCCGATATCTGGTGTGTCTGGATCCACCTTTGTGTTTCTTCAAGCCTCGATCCAGTGTGTTCAGAATTATTTTTCTGAGTGACAAAAAGTGTGGTCTTGCCATTATGTTGCTTAAATTTCATCAGAAACTTTCCATTGTCCTTCATATTAAGTTAAACTACTTCTGCATATGCTTTGCACTAAGTTGTGCCCCTCCCCCACCCCATGTCCAGATGTTGAAGTCTTAACTTCATGTACTTCAGAATGTGACTGTCCCTGGAGATGGGGCTTTTTCTATCATGGTCCTTACACCATGTCAGGGACTGTTTCATGCTTTCCGTGGCACTCTGCATTTCGTTTCTTAACATATATTAGATTTTACTGTCATTTCCTTTTTTGACTCCACCCCCACAATGGCTGGCCTTGGTCCTTCTGTTGTTCGTCAGAATTTTATTCCTTAGTTTTGAAGAGAGCCAGCCATTTAGTAGATTAAGTAGTTGTTGCACAAGTAATTATGCACCTCTGTGTTTGGTTTTTCAGAAATAATTATCAGTTTAACTAGGTTTTTATTCCATATAGTGTAAAGTTGTCACTATTGATGTTGACATGTGGATCAAATTGACCAAATATGTCATATTTGGCCATTTAGCTCTTAAATGCTCTATTATTCTGTTCTTTTTATTCCAAGTTTCTCCTTTATATCATCAACTTGCTGGAGATGATTACTGGAGTATAACATAGGTTTAAAAATATTCGCTTTCTCAGATATGCCATGTATAGTTTTTGTTCATTGGAGAGGCTTACTAAAGTGTTGGTCAAGTAATGCCATGAAATCGTCTAAATGTGTTATGTTGAGGGGGCACCTGGGTGGCTCAGTTGGCTGAGCGTCCAACTTCAGCTCAGGTCATGGTCTCAGTTTGTGGGTTCGAGCCCCATGTTAGCGTCTCTGCTGACAGCTCAGAGCCTCAAGCCTGCTTTGGATTCTGTCTCCCTCTCTCTATGCCCCTCCTTGCTTGCACTCTCTCTCTCTCAAAAATAAATAAACATTAAGGGGCGCCTGGGTGGTGCAGTTGGTTAAGCGTCCGACTTCAGCCAGGTCACGATCTCGCGGTCCGTGAGTTCGAGCCCCGCGTCGGGCTCTGGGCTGATGGCTCGGAGCCTGGAGCCTGTTTCCGATTCTGTGTCTCCCTCTCTCTCTGCCCCTCCCCTGTTCATGCTCTGTCTCTCTCTGTCCCAAAAATAAATAAAACGTTGAAAAAAAAAACTTAAAAAAAAAAAAATAAATAAATAAACATTTAGATAAATGTAGTGTGTTGAAGAAAAATAAAATTCAGAATTGTTAAGTAAACGTTTAATATAGGGCTTTGTTGAGCAAAAGCCAACAAAAATATTACAAAGTTAAAAGGTAATATAATTTAAAAATTATTCTTCCCTGTATGTCTTGTGTTTCTGAAATTACTGAGGGATAAAACGGTGAAAATTCCCTTTTTTTTCCCTCAGAGGTGTCACACCAGAAGGTATACCTGTGTTGTAATGCACACTTGAGTTATTGATTAGGGATAGTTTTGACCATTCCATGAATTCCCATAGATATTTGGCCTCGTTGCTTGTTTCTTTTTTATTCCCACCCCCATTTTGAGAACTAAGCACAGATTCTTGAAATGCCATGCATCTAAGATGACTCAAAGTCTAGCCTTAATTTCATCATATTCACCATTTTTGCTTTAGAGAAACTTACAATGCTCAGAATCTTTTCTTCTATATTTTCCTGAGTTTAAAACAAAGAAACAGTGAGGGGAATAAGGGCCCTGACAATTTCTTACTTTAACCATGTTTTTCTTATTTATGGGCTCCAACTTAAAAGCTTGCCGATTTAGATGTGCACCAAAAAAGAAAATTTCCCATATATTGGGAATGTTATGAGTTATCATTCTTCATTTATCAATTCAAACCAAGCCAGAAGCCATTCTAGAGAAGAACTCACATTTGGAAATTCTATCTTTAATTTATTTTTTATTTTTATTTTGTTTAATATTTTTAAAAGTTTATTTATTTCTTTTGAGAGAGATGTGGGGAGGGGCAGAGAGAGAAGGAGAGAGAGAATCCCAATCAGGTTCTGCGCTGCTCACAACACGGGGCTTACTCCCACAAAACTTGAGATCATGACCTGAGCTGAAACTGAGTTGGACACTTAACTGACTGAGCCACCCAGGTGACCCTGGAAATTCTCTTTAATTGGCACTCTCTCTCTCTCTCTCTCTCTCTCTCTCTGTATTGAAATATAGTCCTGATTGAATGGGATTTCCTTTGAAGCAGAATATACCTTTATTTTTGCTGTCTTCATTCTGTTCCAATGATCTGGAAGCATTAATTCCAGAATGGCTGTTAAAGAAAATTATGCTTTTAATTCCTATCGTTTAAAGTGGAAAAAAAAAAAGTGCTTGTGCTTTTATCATCTTATTTCGGTACTTCCATGTATAACATTTCCTAATGTATAATTGGAAATTACATGCCTCTTTTCATTAGTTTCAGTTTTTGAACATTGGTTAATTAAATAGTTCTTTAGGTATAAATTGCTGTATGTCCAAATAAAGTCATGCTATATTTTTTCAATTTCATACGTTGAAAATAACATGTACACACAAAGGGTGTTTTTAAGAAATTTTGGTATTTGCCATTTATAGTTATTCAAAATATATTTAAAAAAATGTAATAGCAATTTATCTGCGATTGTCCTGGTGGATTGAACTACAGAATATGGTCTTCTTTTACGATTTCATCAGTTTTTCTTGTTTTTAACCATTTAGTGTCCAAGCTATCAGACGAACATTTGCCACATTTAAGAGGTCATTATAGGAGGACTAATCATATCAAATAAACACCACAGATTCCTCAATATCAAAGTCTAATTTTTTTTAAAAAGAAGTGAATATAACTTCCTTCCTGAAACTTGAGATGAAATTCTGCTTTTGGCAGGATTTTTTTTATCAATTAAATTTTACCCTTCGTATTTTCACAGTTTTATTGAAATACAATTTACTTACCACAAAATTCACCCATTTGATGCATCCAATTCATTTTTGTAAATTTATAAAAGTGTATGTAGTTTTCTATATTTGTAGAATTGCGCAGCCGTCACCACATCCAGTTTTAGAACATTTTTGCACAAACACTAAAAGTTCTGTCATGCTTCTTTGCCATTACTCTCTGTTCACTCCTCCAGATGTAGGCAGCTGCAATCTGCTTTCCATCTTTAAATTTTTGCATTTTAAGGACATTTCATATAAATAGAATTATATGGTATGTGGTCTTTTGTATTTTTTTCTCACTTAGCATAACATGTATGAGGTTCTCCCATATTGTAGATATGAATATCTACATTATAGATATATATCTATATCTATAGATATATATTTTTATATGTATCTATATCTATAGATATATCTATATCTATATATTATAGATATATAGATATCTATATATCTATATATATAGATTATAAAGGAATGCCTTTATAATCTTTATAATGTTGCAATGCCTTTATAATGTTGCAATGCCTTCTATTGTTTGAATATACCTCTTGTGTTGATCAATTCACAAGATGGTGGACTTTTGGAGGGTTTCCAGTTCAGGATTATTATGAAAAATACTGTTATAAATATTTGTATCCAATTCTTTTTTGTGAACATGTTTTCATTTGTCTTGTTTTCATTTGTCTCTAAGAATAGAATTATTGGTTTATGGTCAGTTTACGTTTAACTTTTAAAGAAACTACTATTTTCCAGATTGGCTATATCATTTTTATTCACCATCAGCAAAATTGGGGTATTTCAGGGGTTTTTTTTATGTCTTTGCCAACATTTGCTATTATCTGTGCTTTTTATCATAGCTTTTAGGTCAATGTGTATTGATACCTCATTGTGCAATTATATAGAATTATGCAGGTTTAATTTCCAAGTATCTTGAGATTTTCCACATTTCCTTGTTGGTTTCTAATTTTATTATGGTCAAATATGTATTTTTTTTCAATCCTTTTAAACTTCCTGAGACTTGTGTAGCGTAGAATATGGTCTATTCTAAAATATTTTCAAGTGTACTTCCTAGGGTTGTGTATTCTATAATCTTTGGATAGAGTGTTCTATAGATTTCATTTAGGTTGATTTGATTAATAGTGTTGCTTAAATTCCTATAACTTTCTGAATTTTCCATTTAGAAATGCTATCAATTATTTAGAATGTGGTATTAAAATATTCTATTATTGTTGAATTGCATTTTTCTCCTTTTAACACTGTCAACTTTTGCTCATGGTTTGGGTATTCCTCCTTATGCATTGCCACTTTTGTTATTGTGAAATATCGCTTTGGTTTCAAAGAATATTCTTCAACTTGAAGTGTGTTTTGTCTAATCTTAATGTCTGCTAATATGTTTACTCTTTACATTACTTACATCATTACTTGACTTTCAATTATGTGTGTCTTTGAATTTAATATGGATGTGTGTGTGTGTGTGTGTGTGTGTGTGTGTGTGTGTGTGTTTACTTCCTACATGTATACAGCCATCCTATCAGGTCTGAGGTGGTATGTCACTGTGGTTTTGATTTGCATTTTTCCACGATGATTACAGATTTTGTGGAGCTAGTCATATACCTGCTGGCCACTTGTATGTCTTTTAGAGAAATGTCTATTTAAGTGCTTTGCCCAATTTTTAAATGGGCTAATTGGGTTTTCTTTTCTCTCTTTCTTTCTTTCTTTCTTTCTTTCTTTCTTTCTTTCTTTCTTTTTTGCTCTTGAGTTATAGAAATTTTTATGTTTTGGATATTATACCTTAGTAACTGGATATTACACCTTTGTATATTACACTTTATATTTACAGGTCTGGCCTTAGGCTTTTTTAGGGGGAAGTTTATGATTATTAATCCTATTTCATTCCTTGTCATTGGTCTGTTCGCATTTCCTCCTGATTCAGCTTTTGTAGGTTGTAGTTTTCTAAAAATGTCTCCATTTCTTCTAGGTTACCCAATTTGTTGGCATATAGTTGTCCATAGTAGTGTCTTACGATCCTTTGTATTTGTACAGCATCAGTTGTATTACCATGTCTTTCTGATTCTGTTTGAGTCACGTCTTCTTTTTTTCTTAATTAGTCTCATTAAAATTTTGTCAAGTTTGTTGATCTTTTCAAGAAAACGCCTCTTGGGTTCTTTGTGTTATTTTTTATATTTCTTTTATATTCTCTATTTCTTTTATTTCTTCTCTACTCTTTATTATTCCCTTTCTTCTGCTGACATTGGACTTCACTTGTTCCTCTTTTTCTAGGTCCTTGATTGTCAATTGAGGCTATTTGTGATCTTTCTTGTTTTTGAAGACACAACACTATAAACTTCCTGCTTAGAACTTGTTCTTCATAAATATTGCCATTCCCCGTAAGTTTTGGTATGCTATATTTTCATTTTTACTTGTCTAAATATAAGTGCTATTTTCTCTTTTGATTTCTTCTTCAAATCTGGCATACATAAAGGCAATTCTATTCTTGTCAACAACAAACATTTCATAAAGAAAGCTACTTGAGTCATCTCCACTGAATTTGTAAAACAATGTCAAATATTACAACAATCATCAATGTCTTGAAATGTTTGGTAAGTCATAAAGGACCATACACTGAATATTTTATAAAATTATACTGGTATAATTAGAATAAGTTATTTAACTGTGGAATTAGGTCATGAAAGTCATGTAGTCTCCATCAGGCCATTTTTAGAGTAAGACAAATCTTACCTTCCATGAAACTGAAAGATATCTTATCCGTTAGAGATCTACCAGGAAACATTCAATTCATACTTTAATTGGGCAATTTGCTATTAATTAATGAATTGCTGTTTGCAAGAGCATGAATAGGTTCCGGAAATCAACAAGTGATGATGGAATGCCTTTGAAGCAAAGAGAGGGAATCTATTAATGTAGTCTACTCATAGTGCTCAGGACAAAGAAAGACAGGAACTGGATCTGAGGGACAAATCTAAGACATTTAGGACCAAGGCCTACTTGGCTCTTTGTTTTACTTTTTAGCATTAGAAAAGTGTCATGCTGGTTAATATTTTTAAAAAGTCACACTGTGTGATGCTGGGCAAATATATTCTGACCATAAAGAAATTTATTACATTACACATTTTCTCTGTACTTCTATCATTATCCAGGTAGGAAATCACTCACATTACCAAATGTCTCTTTTCTTTTCTTTCCCTTCTCTTCTCTTCTTTTTCTCTCCCTTCCCCTTCCCCTTTCCCTTCCCCTTCCCCTTCCCTTCCCTTTCCATCAAGTAGGCTCCATGACCAGCATGGAGCAAAATGCAGGGCTTGAAGTCTCAACCCTGAGACCTGAGCTGAGATCAATAGTTGGATGCTTAACCAACTGAATCACCCAGGTGTCCCCAATTTCTTTGGAAAAAACTTTTTTAGATATGTATTGTAATCAGACATTTTTCCCATTGTAGGCGTATAGGTTACTAGGATAAAGGCAGTAAATGAAAGATGACATAATTACAAATTATTTTTTTTTAGTAAGATACATCCAATTAGCCCCTAAAATATAATCCATACAAAGATAGAGAAATAAGGAAAGAATTCTAAAATATACAATAAATTGATCAAGAAGTAAGGGAAGTGATTCTCTGTAGCAAGATTTAATGCAACAAGATGGTTATTAAAAAGCACTGCACATATTTTACGTATTTTTATTCAAATCTATTTCCATATATTTCACCTTCATAAATGTGTCCAAAAACTATTACAGGTAAAATATTGCTGGTTAAAATTTCAAGCTTGATCTATCTTTGTATGTTTTTATTCAATATTGCGTGTGCTCATTTATTTACTGAAATAGTTTTTCCACAAATATTTATCATTTGCCTTCTATGTGTAAAGGAATATTTTTAGGTACTGACAAAAAGCATCAAATTTCCAACTTTGAAGAATTCGTTTATTTTCAAATTTTTCAAAAGCAACTGGGTCTCTGAGAGTCAGTTTAATAATGCTTTTTAGCATATAATTATAGATTATATTGTATAAGTGACTAGAGCTTGTAAACTTTCATTGCATTGTTGAATTTATTTGCATGATTTCTACATGAGGTTCACAGGTGACTGTAAAATCGGTTTAGTGGGGATTTCCTTTAAAGTGTTGCAGTTGCTAAACAAATTATTTGATTGTGTGTGTGTGTGTGTGTGTGTGTGTGAGAGAGAGAGAGACAGACAGACAGAAACAGAGAGAGAGAGAGAGGAAGAGAGAGAACCAGAAAACCCATGGGTGGAGAGATACCTTAGGCTACTATGCCAAATTATTTTCATATAGGTTTCAGGCAACTCTATCAAAATGTATTTTGTAATGTAATTAATTTATAACTGCTAAATTATATCATATTTATTGCCTGTAGAGCCATTTACATTGTCATCTATTTAGCTCAAGGGTCATCTTCTTAAATTAATTTAGCTCCTCTAAATAGTAGGCCTAATAAATAGATTAATTTCAGGGTTATATGTTAAAAAATGATTACAGTTTTAAATGTAAAATGTCATAATTAAGGAAAATAGTTCTCCAAAAATGATTTAACTGATACTTTATCAAAAATGCCAAACTCTCCTAGTCCCCTGTAATTTCTAACATTATTTGATGACTACCTCTTTTAGCACACTGCTCAGTCTACATATATATAAAGAGAGAGGAGATAAATAAATATACATATATATATATATATATAGAGAGAGAGAGAGAGAGAGAAAAGAGTAATAAAATACTAAAATACTGAACTTATTGATTTATGAATTAAAAAGTAACTATATATAAAAGTACAGGATGTTTTTGGAACCTCCTAGTCATTTCAAAATGTGAGAAATTTGATGCAGATTCTAGGTAGTACATTGCTTACTGTTGAATTTACTCAGCATTATAGACGAGGATTACCTCTATCTATCCCTAAAGTTAGAAAAGTCTGAGAATTAAGTCACACTGGACAATGCTCATAAGGAAAAAGAAGAAGAAAGTACTATTTCAGAAACTGTATTCAAAATGCTTATACTCACCTTTTCCAAAATGTCTTCTTTCAATCTAAGCTAAGAGGCTTTGGTAGTCTCAATAGAATATTTCAACTAAAAAGTAAATAGTAATGTACCTTCGCGGTAGATTTCTATCTTGGGGTGCTTGAGCTCACTCTAACTAGGGATTGGATTCCTCTTTGTGCTTTCAGAATAAAATCTGAAGGTTTTCTCTTTTTTTGTCATCATGCAGTTCTTCAAGAAAAGTAGAAATTATTATAGAAAAATGTTATTCCAAGAAGAGGTTGTCATGCATAAATAATGATCTAACAGAGAGAAATCTTAAAACCATATTGTATAAATATGTCAGGAGCTCTATAGATGAATTTTGCTTGTTTCTTCTAGGACTATAATGACAATTCCTCCTTTTTCATTCCCCTCTCATGCAGCTCATTTCTGAGGAGAATTATTGATATGAAGTGCTCATATCAATATCAAAAAAAAAAAAAAGATGCAAACAGTCTTGCTGAGAACATACACATGCATTGTTTCTTTGGAGTGTCCTTGTTTTACCTAAATTAATAGCCATAGGCTGAAGTTTTCTGTACGTGTTCTCTGCCTCCAAATGTCACACCAAGTGGCTTTGTCTAGACCCGACTTGGTTTTGAAACAAAGAGTTTGGGGCGCCTGGGTGGCGCAGTCGGTTAAGCGTCAGACTTCAGCCAGGTCACGATCTCCCGGTCCGTGAGTTCGAGCCCCGCGTCGGGCTCTGGGCTGATGGCTCAGAGCCTGGAGCCTGTTTCCGATTCTGTGTCTCCCTCTCTCTCTGCCCCTCCCCCGTTCATGCTCTGTCTCTCTCTGTCCCCAAAATAAATAAACGTTGAAAAAAAAATTAAAAAAAAAAAAAGAAACAAAAAGAGTTTTGCTTTATTCTTCTGGTTAGTATGAAAGGAAAACAGTTTTTATTCAAATTAGGATCCTGAGATCCCAGACGTAACTTTGTCCATGGAGGAGAAAAGAGGTCATCCAGTGGAAGGACTTACAGCATGGATTCTGAAGCCTTATGAACCGAATTGGAACCCTGGCTCCAGAACTCGATTGCACTGTGACTTTCTGTGCTCCATATTTCTTGCCTCCAAAAATGGATGTGGTAAGACTACCCTCTTCACAAAGCTGCTATAATGTCTGAATGGGTTAAAGCTTATCAAATGCTTAGAATAGTGCCTGACAAATGAAAATGCTGGCAGTGTTTTTGTAGCTACCTGCATTGTAATTTCCTAGATGATTAATTTTTGAGAAATTTAGGAAGACTTCCAGATACTTCCATTTAGTTTACCAGAATTTTCCATTTGGATTTGAACCCTTAATTCCAGCCTATTATTAATTACCATTTTCTCTTGATTTGTTCTTGTACATTAACTTCCCTCTAGGACCTAGAATAATTTAAATAACTGTCAGAAGATCTTTGAGGCCTAGCAATATATTTACATCCCTATCACTCAATTAATAATGCAAATTGAGACCTGAAGTAAAGGAAAACATTCTTCATATTCATGGTAGTATATATTACTGGATTACATTGCTAAATTGCACATGGTTTTTAGGATGTTTGTAAAGATTTTCTACATTAGGGAAATGTATTTCTTTGCCCTGTTCTTTAATACCTAAGACCCTACCACTTAGGATTCTTTCTGCCTAATAGACACAATAGTGTCCCCCTTATCTACAGTTCCATTTTTTGTGGTTTCAGTTTACCCGCAGTCAACTGCAGTCCAGAAACACATGATTCTCCTTCTGCCCTATCATAAGAAGGTCAAAGGTAGCCTAAAGCTATGTCACAGGGCCTGTGTCATTCACCTCACTTCATCTCATTACAGAGGCATCTTAGCTTCTCATCATCACAGGAAGAAAAGTGAATACCGTGCAGTAAGACATTTTGAGAGAAGGACCATATTTACATAAATTTTATTACAGCATCTTATTGTAATTGTTTTATTTGATTTGTAGTTATGAGTAAAATTGTTGTTAATCTCTTATGGTACACTAATTTATAAATTAAACGTTATTATAGGTAAGTATAGGAAAAGTGTAGTGTATATGGTGTTTCATTCAATCTATGGTTTCAGGCATCCACTTGGGCTCTCAGAACCCCTGCATATAATGGGAGTCTATTGAACTATGCTATATAACTTTGTGCTCATATATAATATACCTATAGAAAAGTACACATATCACAAGTATTTTCAAAAACTGAATATGCTTTGTAACTTGAAACTAAATCAAGAAACTGGTGATTAACAAACCTGAGAAACTCCCTGATTCTTTTTTTAAAAATATTTTTATTTATTTATTTATTTATTTATTTAGAGACAGAGTACGAGTGGGGGAAAGGCGGAGAGAGAGGGAGACACAGAATCTGAAGTAGTCTCCAGGCTCTGAGCTGTCAGGGCTCGAACCCACAAACTGTGAGATCATGACCTGAGCTGAAGTCGGACACTTAACCAACTGAGCTACCCAGTAGCCCCAAAGCCCCTCATTCTTAATCCCAGTCACTAAATCCACCCCACTGTGATCATCTTGGACAAGATAGACCAGTTTCACCTAACTTTATTTTTAGCTAGGACCAAACTTCATTCTCTGTAAGTGAAATCTTTGCAAGATGTACTTTTATCATTCAATGACATTTTTGAGATTCATACATATTGTAGCATGTAGTTATGGGATTTCTTCTTATTGATCTGGACTCAGGAATGTTTCCCTGTATAGAAATACCATAATTTATCATTTTAGTATGGGTGGGCAATTGAGAAGTATCCAATTTGGGGCTTTTTTAAAAACAAAAATGTTTCTCAGATTTCAGTACATATTAGTATTTGTTATATTTCTAGAAGTGAAATTATTTTAAGATTTCTCAACCTTGGCACCGTTGATACTTTGGGGCTAGATAAGGCTTTATTGTGGAGAGTGTCCATCATTCCGTAGAATGTCCAGCAGCACATGTGAACTCTACCCACTGGATTCTAGCAGCACTTCTCTCTTTAGGTATGACAGCAAAATTTTTCTCCAGAGATTACCAAATGTTCCCTGGTGGGCAAGTTGCTCCCAGTTAAGAAACACTGAGTCACTGGATTATAGAATGTGCACGGGTTCAGATGTAGTAGACAGAGTCCAATAATTCTCCAAAGTTACTGTACCAATTCAACCCGTTAAGTGTGTATGAGTGTTCTATTTGCTCTAAAATCTTGCCAAAATCCAGTGCCTTCAATTTATTTTTTATGTAATTTTAGCCGTACAAGTGGATGTGTGGCGCATTATGTCGGGTTTGATTTGATGACTAATGAAGCTGATCATCTTTTGAGGTATTTATTAGCCATGAGTAACCGCCTTTGTAGAGAGTCATTTGGAGTGTTTTACCTCTCTTCACGCTAAGACAGCTGCCACTCCCTTACAGATTTGTAGAAATTCTTGAAGTGTTTTGGGAATTCGGCAATAAAAAATTATAAAGGTCTGTAATATGCCTTTTCCCTTTCTTTGTAGTATCTTTTGTTGAGTAGATACGCTTAATTTTAAGAGAGCCTATTTTACCAATTTTTTTGTAATGGTAAAAAAAATACCTTATTTAAGATATACTTCATATATGGATAACAAAACTATTCAAAGACTCCTTTAAAAATTTTGTTGCTGACTAAGGTGGAGGAAAACCCTGGGGGGATAAAGAGAATGCCTCCCAGGCCCAAAGTCTAAAAATCTTGCCAATTGCAAAGCATGGGAGTCTCTTCTTCCGTTAGGATTTAAGCTCTCCTCTTTGGGCTGTATTAAATCTTTCTAGTATTAAATCTTACTTCACTGGTTACCACATAGTTCACAGCTAGGAGACTTGCCTAGTAACCTGTATTTTACTTTTTTAACACGGGTGTGAATAATGATTACTCGAAGAAGAACAACAATAACAAAACTTTATTGCTTTACTTTTTAAATTTAAATATTCATCTGCCTGGAATTTATTTATTGTGTATAGTTGGAGGAAAACTGTGCAGATCCTTTTTCCCCATTTGGGTTTCAATTAAACCAGCAGCATTTATTAGAAAGAATATACTTTTACTATGCTGTTTCAGGACTGACTTTGTCATAAATCAGGTGATCTTATAGTTTTGTTTACTTTGTGGACTTTCCCATTGGATGGGTCATTATATAATTGCATGGATATCTCACTTCAGTAATGGTCTATATTTATAATAGGAAATCTGATAGTGTAAGTGCTCTAAATTTATTCTACAGGTTACTTTGAGAATTTTTTTTGAAATTTTTATGTATTTATAAAAAATTATTAATTTTCAATGGAATGGTTTGGGGTTTGTATTAAATTTGTAGATAAGATAATGGAGAATTGATATATTTTTGAGAAAGTCAATTCATGAATAAGCTATATCTTTCTATCTGTTTTGGTCTTCTTTTTCAATAATATAGTGAAATTTTAATTCTGATTATTTTAAGGTTTTTGTTGTCTTCTTAATGTTGTGACAAGTGTATATCTACATATTTTTACATTTCAATTTCTATTTGTTGTTGGCAGAGTATAATAAAACTTGACCTTGGATACAGGAATCTTGCTTAAACAGATTAACCAAAATCCAATGATAGGTACATAATTATTTCATCTGCAGTGATAATAAATTTATTTTCTCTTAACATTCCTATGATCTTTTATTTTCTATACTTGCCTTGACTTCTTTCAAACATCAGGCTGAACGGGAAGCCTGGGTGGTTCAGTTGATTAAGCCTCTGACTTCAGCTCAGGTCATGATGTCATGGTTGGTTCTTGGGTTCGAGCCCCGTGTCGGGCTCTGTGATGACAGCTCTGAGCCTGGAGCCTACTTTAGATTCTGTCTCTGTCTCTCTCAAATATAAAATAAAAAACAAAAAGAAATTTTTGTAAAATACCAGGCTGAAACTATTGACAGTTCACTTTAATGATATTTGTGATAGATTATTCATTTATCTATTTATTTATTCACTGTAAAGGGTATGTTTTTAAAAAATCTTTTAAACCATGAATTTGTGGGACTTTTTCAATTTGATGCCTTGCCCTCACATTTATAAAGGTGATCATGTGGATTTTTATATGTGTATTCATCCAGATCAAGACATAGTCAAGGTAAAATGTCCTTTGGTAAGTATTTTTGTTGTGATTGGCTTCTCTGTTCATGTGACTTGCTTAAGTTTATTATGGTCTTACCATATTTGAAAAGTAGTGAATATGCTGATTGTTTGCTAAGTAAAAATAGAATGAAATTTTAATAAAAAATTAGTATAAATATCAATCATGTTTTTTTTATGTATTTGAATATTCTATTGAATATTCTACTTATGTTTTGACTACATTTCATCTTATTTTATAAGAAGAGAAAATATTTGTCTAATTTTTACTGTCTTGAATGCACTTACAAGGAGTTTTTAAAAAGACAGCCTCATGAAAAGTCAGAATTTTTTTTTCTTTAGAAGAATCTGTGCACTATTAGTATATTTTATTCCTTAAATATTTGAAAGACTTCACATGAGAATCAATCTTTGCCTTGAGATTTCTTTATTAGTAGCTTTTTAGTAATGAATTTATTTTTTTTGCATAAGTATTAACGTTTTCACATTGCCTGTTTATTCTTCTATAAAATGGGTACATTGTAATATGGGGGGGGGGACTGTGCTCTCTTTGCTCAAATTTTTAATTTATTTATGTAAAGTTGAGCATAACATCCCCCCTCTTTTTTTTTTCTGTTCTTTTTGTTTTGGCTGTCTGTAAAATATGTAGTGATGACCACTTTTTTTTTAATTAATAATTACCAATATTGGTACCTACTTTTTTAAAATTAATCATGTTTTCTCTAATGATTAATATATTTTATTAATCTTTCAAAGATTCACGTTTGACTTTGTCAATTTTCTGCAGTGTGTTTATATTCCTATTATTTTATTGAAACAACATCCAAATGTACACAAAGCAAAATGTAAAATTATAAGCATACAGTTTAATGAATTATGTGTGTACACATCCAGATCAAGACACATTCAAGATACAATCCCTTTGCTAACTATATATGGTGTAAATATATTATCCAATTGTGTCACCTGTTTAGTAATTTTTGGTCAATTTTTATGCTATTGAGATGCACCTTGCTTATAAAAATACTCCTCAGTTAAAAAATATTATTTAAATCCTGTTAACAAAGTGTTATATTTGTTTCAAGTGGACAATTTAGTGATTCAATACTTCCATAAAACACCTGGTGCTTATCACAGGTGCACTCCATACTCACCATCATTTATTTACCCCTTTCCCCCATCCCCCTCCCCTCTGGTAACCATCAGCTTGTTCTCTATAGTTATGAGTCAATTTCTTGGTTTGCCTCTCTTCCCCATCCCCCTTTATTTGTTTCTTAAGTTCCACACATGTGTGAAATCATATGGTATTTGTCTTTCTCTGACTGACTTATTTTGCCTAGCATAATATTCTCTAGCTTCAACCACGTCATCATGGATTAGAAGAACAAATATTTGTTAAAATGTCTATACTACCCAAAGCATTCTACACATTTAATGAAATCCCTATCAAAATACCACCAGCATTTTTCACAAAGCTAGAACCAACAATCCTAAAATTTGTATGGACTCACAAAAGATCCCGAGTGACCAAAGCAACCTTGAAAAAAAAAACAAACAAACAAAAAACAAAACAAAACAAGTAAAAAAAAAGGTGGAAGCATCACAGTTCCAGACTTCAAGTTATTTTACAAAGCTGTAGTGATCTAACCAGTATGGTACTGGCACAAAAATGGACACATAGATCAAAGGAGCAGAATAGGAAACTCAGAAATGAACTCACAACTATATTATTAATTAATCTTTGACAAAGTACTGCAGGTTTTTATATTGCTCTTATACTATGTAATTTTGCTAAATTTGCCTTCAAATTCTTTCAATTTTCTTTTATGTTCCTTAGAAATATCTGTGCATGCAATGATGCAACATATATAGTGTATACAAAGGCAATGTAGTGTCATCCGTCTTTAATTGTTATGACCTTTATTTGTATGCCCTACTGTATTGTGTAAGACCTCCTATTATTAGCACAATAATGAATTCAAACCATGAAAGTAGCTATTCTTGCTTTTCTCTATTTCCATTAGGGGAAGATATTGTGTTTCTCAACATAAAGTGTGATGATGAGTGGGATGTTATATTTGTTTGTTTCTTTAGGGAAATCCTTTTCAAGTTGAAGAAATGTTCCTCTATTTTACTTTGCTGATTAATAGATTTTAAAAGGCTGAAGTTCCTAAGACAATGTTCTCTGATCATAATGTGAAAGCTAGAGCTGAGTATATGTGTGTGTGTGTATGATACATCTATATCCATCTATATCTGTCATCTATCTATATCTATATCTATCGTCTATCTATATCATTTATCTACAAACACAACAAATACTTTTAAAACGCTTGCATGGAAATTTTAAAATATAATTTTAAGCTATGTATGGGTTAAATAATTAATCAAATGGAAGTCATAAAATAGTTGGCAAAGAACAATGAGGCTATGACATACAAACCTTGAAAGAAAAAAACAAAATAATGCTTACTGGGCAATAAATAACCTTAAATGCATATGTTAGAAGCAACCAAAGAAAAAAATGGCTTAAAATCAGTGATTTAAACTTCAATTTCGAGAATATACAAAATGAAATAAAAATCCCAGTAAACAGAAGAAATAACACACGTGTATTTTATAAATATACTTTAAAACAAATGGAGTTTTCCAATTGTGACCATGCTAGAGAAGCCGATTCTGCACCTACTCTCCCACTATCCACAGCTATGAATCTGGAAAACTGATCTGTATTCAACAGTTAACAGTACAGGGCTGCAGTCCCTGAGAGGAGGGAAGCACTCCCATTGAGCACCTCTTTCAAAATGGATTCTTCCTTGGGCGCCATTTTCTGAAGTGTTGGTGAGACACATAGAACTTGTGAACAAAGAGGTGGGGAGGAAGCAGAGATCAAAGTTCAGGGGTCCTAAGGCAACTGAAATGTGAAGGCCAGCATCCGTGAGGCAAAGAAGTTGACAGCCTGGCTGTCACCTTTCGGTATCATCTGGGACTTCTCTTTGCTTTTCCATCGGGCCCTCAGGGTTCAGCTCCTCAAGATGTCTCTCAGCTCTGATTCCCTTCCGTCAGCCTCGGAGAACTGCATCCGGAGCGTCTCACAGGGGTTTTCCTTCGTTCCCCTTTTTCCTTCAGCCCTCTTCACGCCCCCTCTGCCTGTGCTCTGCTGTGGCTCTTCTGTCATGACTCCTCCAGCCGCTGGCTCTTTCTGCAAGTGTCTCTCGATTCTTCGGTTCCGTTCAATCTTCGGAAGGACGTGCAGGCCCAGCCTCAGCCCTACCCGGTCCGTTCTGCAGGCCTTGCCACAAACTTCCACGAGAGCACGTGGTGAGCCTGTGAGCTGGAAACTGGCATACATTTTATTTACATCTAAGGATTCTTAGGATTCTGAAACTTCCTGCCAGAACACTCTTGACCATTATAATTGTATAGGAAGTTAGCCAGCTTTTCTTCAGTCTCTGGCTTCTCTCTCTTCCACCGGCTGTTTAGCCAAAAATGAAAGCAAGCATATGCCTTTCCATTCCTTTTTTTAACTTTCTGGACTTGAATTTGTCTAGGATTCTCTGCATCTGAAGGCCCAATATGGCGTTTAAGTGCTGTGCTTTCTAGGTTATCCTGCTTTTCTCGTTGTTAAATCCGGAGCAAAATTGTCTTGTTTCTAAGTTGAAACAGGAGTTGTCAGTCTGCTTACTTTTAAGGTTTTCTTTTCCCTTTGCCTTTGGTAGTGACTAGTGTTGGTTTTGTTTGATTTGGTTTTATTTTATGTGCAGAGGTATGGTTCTATTTATATTTATCTTGGTTGGAGTTTTTCTGTTGTATTCATCTGCTGCGTTTCTTGTGTTTGTGGATTACCGTTTTTCTTCACTTTTGTAAAATTCTCAATTGTTATTCTTTTGACTCTTACGCTTGCCCATGTACTGGGTCCTGCTACTTCTGGGATGCCATTTATATGTAGGCTAAGACTTCTTAACATGCCAAAGATACTTCTTACCCTGCTCTGTTTCCATTTTTCTTCTCTTTTGTCTTTCTATCTGTGCCTCACTTTGAATATTTCCTATTAACCTATCTTTAAGGCCCATCATTTTGTGTTCTAGGGTATGGCTATTAAAGCCATACCCTGATTCTTAACTTTGTCTGAAGTTAAGTTTTATGTTTTAGTCCTCAATTCATTTTTGTAGATTTCAGTTCTCTGTTGAAATTCTTAATGATTACTTCTACAAAACCCATTTTCCATATTTTGAACTGCTAAAAAATCTAATACTTAATTTTTGTCTACTAATTCCAAGATTTGTATTATATGTGGGTGATATGTTACATAGCTTTTCTCTTGATATTGGTCACATTTTCTATCTTCTTTGCACATACAATATTTTTATCTATGTCAGGTATGGTTATAAAAGAATGATAGCTATCTCCTGATGATGTCACATTCTACCAGAAGTATTTCCCATTGGTTAGAAGGGTGAAGAGCTGGTAATTTTAGTTCAACCAGAAATTGAGTTTTAATTTTCCTTTGCACTTGTTCATAAGGTCTCTCTCTCATTAAGCTTTAATGGAGATGCTGTTGCACATCTATCTTTTTAGTTCTGAAAATACTGGCAATTTAGTTGGCATTTTATAGTTTCCAGCCAAGTTTTCTTTACCTTTTTTTAAATTTTTAAAAATGTTTATTTATATTTGAGAGAGAGAGAGACAGAGTGCAAGTGGGGGATGGGCAAACAGAGATGTAGACAGAATCCGATGCAGTCTGTCAGCACAGAGCCTTACTCAGGGCTCAAACTCATGAACGGTGAGATCATGACCTAAGCCAAAGTCAGACGCTTGACGGACTGAGCCACCCAGGTGCCCCACCAGCCAAGTTTTCTAGCTGAGTGTATCAGATGGTTTGCAAACTTTGTAGCCATTTCACTGGAGAGAATGACAACATGCTTAATGCAGTGACAGTTTACTAAGCACTCAATGACTATGGGAGATTTCACTCATTTTTAGATTAAGCTTTTGGTCTAGTTTCCCAGCACGTATTCTGGAGTGATAGCTCTCTCTGCCTTTCATTTCCCTTGCTTTAAAATTTTGCCATATCCAGGGGCGCCTGGGCAGCTCAGTTGGTTAAGCACCCTATTTCACCTCAGGTCACGATCCTTAGGTCATGATCTCACGGCTCATGAGCTCTAGCTCCGTGTCAGGCTCGGTGCTGACAACGCAGAGCCCGGATCCCAGTTCAAGTTCTGTGTCTCCCTCTCTCTGCCACTCCCCCACCCCTGCTCACACTCTGTCTCTCTCTCTCTCTCTCAAAAATAAATAAACATTAAAAAAATTAAAAAAAAAATTGCCATGTGAAATTTGGACACCAGCGACATCTTCACCTGTTTATGACGGGTGATTAGTCATGCCTAGACTAACAAAAAAAACCACTGAGAGACATGTATATTTTATCTTAAAATTGCATTTCCTGGAGACTTACTTCACCCCATACGTTATGCTTCTACACTTTTCTGATGTGACTGAAACACATATTTTTAAACATACATGCATATTTACAAATGGTCCTATTCATTTGTTGTAGCAGCAGTGTTAACTTTTAAAAAAAAAACTTTTTTTAACTTTTTTAAACTTTTTTAAATTTAAACTTTAAATCTAAGTTTCCCTTACCGTAAGATGTAATAGGCATATTTCTGTAATTATATAGTTTTGTAACTCTTGTAAGATAAGTGTGTAGAAAATTTTAGGTAGAAAATTTTCTGTATACAATATTAAGTGCTTATTTACAATATTTTCAAGTGCTATTTTATATGGTTAGTAGTTAAATGTCCTGACCATTTCCAAATACTCTAGAGAGACATATACATAGCACAAACTTAAAGGCTTATATTTTTAAAAAAAATATTATTTTGTGTCTTATTAAAAATAATCTCTGCCCTTTGAGAGAAAAACAAAAATTAATAATAAATATGAGACAAAAATCCAGCATGAAAAATTAGCTGTCAACATTGAGGCAATTTGTGTATAAATCACATGTACCAGTCTTTATTTTATGTATATCTTCTAAATAATCTAAGACACACACTTGAGGACAAAAAGAGGCCCTGATGGGAAAGAATAAATCTTAAACCAGAATGTATATATAAATTTAATTCTTGGGACTTAATGAGCAAATATACCTCATTAGCAAAATAAGATATATTTAGTCTCATACCTATTGGCTTTTCAAAATGTTTTCTCCAACTGAGTTAATTATTTTTCAAAATGAGTTTTCTTGAAATATCTATGTGGGGTCTCTCTGATATAATTTTTTATTCATGTTTTCAGGGAATCTATTTAAATGTATTGTATTTTTTTATTAGCAACTAATTAAACAAGGAGGTCATTAGACTGCTGTAATGCCATGATGGTCTCTGTAAGCTAGCCAAAATCCTAAGACTGTAAATGCCTCAAGGTTAGAAAATCAAAGGGCTCAAGACAGCTGATCACAAAAAAAGCCAACTAGGTTTTAAGCTGTAAGCAACAAATAATTTCTCTGCCTCTGCCCTTTCTGTATGCAAATACCCCCCTCATTCAGAAGTTCGTGTTAAGCCACTTCACTTTTACAAAAGGCCTATATGAGCGACTTGTCGCTCACTGAAAGAAATTCAAACAGGGATTTTTGCTTTTCTTCAAGGAGGCAAAAAAGCAGAAATCGTGCCCAGGGTTGGTCTTGCCACGAGGCCTTTATAGAGCCTGAGCAGTGCGAGTGGCGCCCCCCAGCGCCATCTCCGGGAACCACATTCAACATCCCCGTGTCAAGCTGCCAGAGTTTTGAACTGTGCCTGTGGGCCCCTGGGCTTTAAAATCTAGATGTATTTTGTGCATCCGTTGGCAAGAAAAGCCTGAAAGAGGTTAGTTTTCGGGTCTGGAAATGCTCAACATATTTTCCCTGTGAATGAAAGGTAATTGTGTTTTTGCTTTATGCCATTTCAGCGTCTGAAAAATTTCCCAGGAATGCTCTCCTTGCCAATAGCGGGAGAAACGTGTATAGATCTTTTCCCTGGCTTTTTTCAGCGAAGCATTCTTAACCCCTTCAGGCTTGGCGCTACTCAGTTAGAATGGTTGTTTGCTCAAATAAACTCTTAAAATGTTTTATGCTCCTCAGTTTATCTTGTGAGCGAGATGTCAAACTTTTCGTACTTCATGAACTCTTTTCCTCTCAGGAATCTTTGCAAGTACATTTTGTAAGTCTTCCCCTATTTTCTCTTGCGAGCTCTCTAGACCACCTAGTAAAGAACATTACTTGAGGAACTAAATTTTCTAATTGTTCAGTATCTCAAACTTAAAGGGGTTTTCCGAAATAAATTAAGAATTCATCTAATTCTATTCTCAGGAGAGAATTATATCTTAGGAAGTTGTATGTCTTGGCATGCACAATCATTGTTTTTGTGCTTTTTTTTATCGTCTAGTGACAACAGTTGGATGTTAAAATCTGGTTTTAATTTTTCTTCAAATATGATATTTCCTGTGAAAATAACTCTTTAAAAAGAGTCTTCTATTTACTCGTTAATTTCTCTGCACCTATTTCCTTATACAGGTAGTGTTAGTAAGCAGTTAAATATTTTCTACATCTAGTAAATGCATTATAAATTAAATATTGGTCAAATAAATCAATTTTCTATGTTCCATATTCAAAAGAGATGTACAAATGTATCGAAGTTGTCTAAATATTTACAATGGAGACAAAACTAATAAAAAGTTTGAAACCATAAATTCGTTTACTAAACTTAATGGTTTAGTAAACTCTCATATTGTCCATACATCATAATGCTATGTGTTGTTTAATACATAAGCACATACAACACTATGACAGGTGTGGCCTTGATAATTTGCTAATTACTATGTTTGCCCATCGTGTTGGTCTTATCTCTGTTTTTATATTTTCTTTTGTTTGTGAGATGTGAAGTTTTTAATGAAGTTCAAAGCTCACCCAACATAACAACATGGACACATGTCCTTTCAAGAACTTTTTGTTTATATCCAAAGGCATTTTAATATCATTTTTCTCATACACACCCTCTTAATAAATTAAACATTTCAACTGATTGTGAGAAGGAATATTAATGCACACCAGAATCTCAATTATTTTCTCCATCAGGAATTTACCATTTTGACCAATAACTTTATTGTATATATCTCATCTTATAAACATATAAGTGTCTCAAAACACTTTTAAGAGATAAAGGCAAAGGCCATCCAAACCCCAAAAGTTGATGAGATATGTAAAATTGCCTTTTTTCTTCAATATGAGAAGATATAAATCTTTGGTTTTGTTTCCAATAAACTTAGCATTGCTTCCAAATAATGTGTCTTTCTTACAAATATGATTTAGACCTTGATAGGGAGAAATGAAAATTCAGTGACATCAAATATAAAAACTAAGGTTACATCTCTATAGTTGTCTATATATATATGGAATATTTTTGTCACCTTCATGATGATAGCATCTATATACTCCAGATAAAACCTATGTCCTTTCTTATGTCTGATATTTCTTGTGACAGATTAAATGTAATTGCCAGTATACTATTTTGTTTTGTAATGATGGCATATTAATCTCTGCATCTTCTTTCCACCTGTATAATCACATATTCACATGTTAAATATCTTATTTAGGCTACTAAACTTTTAGTTCTTAATGGGTAATTAAATTAATTATAGGGGGCCTGGGTGGCTCAGCTGGTTAAGCGTCTCCCTCTTGATTTTGGCTCGGGTCGCCATCTCACCGTTTGTGAGTTCAAGCCTTGCATTGGCCTCCACACTGACTGTGTGGAACCTGCTTGGTATTCTCTCTCTCCCCTCTGTCTCCCCCACTCACTCTCTCTCTCAAAATAAATAAATAAACATTAAAAAATTAATTAGAAATTTTAGCTTGCTTCTGTCTCATTGTTTTTATTACCTTGTTGAACAAATTCTTCATTATAGCCTATTATTTTATTTTGCAGTAGGATAAAATCCCAAATATCTACATGCAGTTTTAGTGGCATATTTGTTGTTGTTATTAGGAAAAGCCAAAACAAACAGACTGAGAGAGAGAATATCTCAATTTGAATATTTATACCGGCAACTTTTTCAGTTTTCTTGATGTATGATCCACAAATAGGGATTGTGTATATTTACATGTACACCTTGACGTTTTGATACATGTATGCATTAAGAAATGATCACAATCAGGCTGATTAATATAAGCATCACTTCACATAGTTACTGTTTTCTTTCTTTTTTCTTTACATGGCAAGAACACTCAAAATCTACCCCCTTAGCAAATTTCAAGTACATAATATGGGATTGTTAACTCTAGTAATGTTGCAGTACATTAAATCTCTAGATCTTATTCATCTTGCGTAACTGAACTTTGATACCTTCTGACTGATATCTATCCATTCCCCCCTCTCACTGCCCCTGGAAACCATCATTCTACTCTCTGCATCTATGCACTGAGTGTTTTAGATTCCACATATAAGTGAATCAGGCGGTATTTGTGTTCCTGTGTCTTGCTTATTTCATGGAGTGTAATGTCCTCCATGTTTATGCATATGTTGCAAATAGCAGGATTTCCTCCTTTTTTATGTTCAATAATACTTCATCATATATAATATATTATATTCATTACATATTTCATTTTATATATTTCATTCTACATATATATTTCATTCCACCCCAATATTTAATCGTGGTAACTTAGGCACCTGCTCAAATTTCTTGCTACATGGCTCCCTCTATCTTCTAAGTCAGCAACAGAGAATTTACCTCACACAGAGAATCTCTGTCATCGTTCAAAGCCATTTTGTATGAGGAACCTTGTGTGAGGCCTCGCTTGATCGAATCAGTCTCAGCAAGAATCATCTCAATATCTTCATTAGTTACATCTGCAGAATCTCTTTGCAGCTGTACCTAGGTTGGTGTTTCAATGAGTAAGTGGGAGAAGGTTGTATAAACCAGGGGCAGGGACATTGGGAACCATCTTGGAATATTGCATGCCACAAAGTTTGTTTTAGTTAACTCTTATATCTGGAGTGTGTGTGGGTTTCTTTTCATGATCAGGTTTTTATCCCCCTCCTTCATCTTTGGCCATGTTATTATGTTTTCTAATCTGCATAGTAAGTGTGGATTGAATACTAGTCAACATATATATCTATTTGAAAGAAAAATAGTATTGGGCTAAAAATGATGGTGTTATAATAGAATTAATTATTCTGAGATCATTTTAAAGCAGTCAGCGCTATAGAGTGAATTGTGTCCCACAAAATTCATATGTTGAAGCCCTAACTTCCCATGTGATTTACCAAAGGTAGAGATATAAGGAGGTGGTCAATATTAAATGAAGTGTTAATAAGGGAGCTCTATCCCATAGAACCAGTGTCTTTATTAAACAAGAAGACATGGGGCAGCTGGGTGGCTCTGTCGGTTGAGCCTCCGACTTCAGCTCAGGTCATGATCGCACAGTTTGTGGGTTCGAGCCCCACATTGGGCTCTGTGCTGACAGTTCAGAGCCTGGAGTCTGCTTCAGATTCTCTCTCTCTCTCTCTCTGTCTCTGCTCTTCCCCCACTCATGTTCTGTCTCTCTCTCTCAAAAAAAATATAAATATTAAAAAAATTTAAAAAAATAAATAAGAAGACAGCACAGATCTTCTTCTCCCCCTCCTCTTGATATTTTCTCTTTCTGTATGTGGGTGTGGGTGTGGGTGTGTGTCTGCCTGTCTGTCTGTCTGTCTTTCTCTTCCCTCTCTCCCAAGTAAGGGCACAGGGAGAAAGCAGCTATTGCAAACTAGGAAGTGAGATCTCACCAAAAACTGAGTCCTATGAAAACTTGCACTTTGTGGGTCCAAAAATCATGAGAAATTAAATTTAAGTCATCTAATCTGTGGTATTTTTTTTATTACAACTTAAGCAGACAAAGACAATCAGGGATTGTGTTGGATAGAGAATGAGTTATAGCCTTAATGAGGGTTGGCTCTTATTCACCATTAGTACTTCTCTGTTTCATCTAAGAGCCTAATATACAACTGCAGGGTTTCTCTATGTTGTGGCGTCTTAAACTCTAGTCTTTTATGTCACAAGACTGTAAAAACCCACATTTTTTTTTCCTAGCCTTTGCATACTCATTTTTAGTTTCCTGCTCCACATGGACCCAATGGTAAGCAAACTTCCTGAGGGGCAATGTGTCTGAGGCTCCAGGGGTCTATCAGAAGCTATTTTGGGTTCTCTAATGGTGCCCTCATTCTCAAGGCAGACGTCTGTAGTGGGTAACAGTGTGTTCAACCTCATGCTTGCTCTCAAAATTAGCAAATGTCCCCAGGAAAAAGTGGTTACAGAGCCCAGCTCACATCTTTGAAAGTCTTTGTCATCTTTGAATGAGTCACTGGATTCAAGTCTCTTTCTGCTTCAGCAGGACTCTCTAGCTTTCATACAGATAATTTATTTTATTTCATCCATTTTGTTTTGTTTTACAAATTTACAGACAGAAGCGCTGATCAGGTACCATATGCACCTGGAAGTGAAACCAGTTCAGATGGTTTAAATATTTTTATTTACCCTGGATTATTAAATAAATTTATTTTGTATTTAATTATTTTAAATTTTTTTTTTCAACGTTTATTTATTTTTGGGACAGAGAGAGACAGAGCATGAATGGGGGAGGGGCAGAGAGAGAGGGAGACACAGAATCAGAAACAGATTCCAGACTCCGAGCCATTAGCCCAGAGCCCGACGCGGGGCTCGAACTCACGGACCGCGAGATCGTGACCTGGCTGAAGTCGGACGCTTAACCGACTGCGCCACCCAGGTGCCCCTGTATTTAATTATTTTTATTTTTTTTTTAATTTTTTTTTCTGAAATTTATTGACAAATTGGTTTCCATACAACACCCAGTGCTCATCCCAAAAGGTGCCCTCCTCAATACCCATCACCCACCCTCTCCTCCCTCCCACCCCCCATCAACCCTCAGTTTGTTCTCAGTTTTTAACAGTCTCTTATGCTTTGGCTCTCTCCCATTCTAACCTCTTTTTTTTTTTTTTTCCTTCCCCTCCCCCATGGGTTCCTGTTAAGTTTCTCAGGATCCACATAAGAGTGAAACCATATGGTATCTGTCTTTCTCTGTATGGCTTATTTCACTTAGCATCACACTCTCCAGTTCCATCCACGTTGCTACAAAAGGCCATGTTTCATTTTTTCTCATTGCCACGTAATATTCCATTGTGTATATAAACCACAATTTCTTTATCCATTCATCAGTTGATGGACATTTAGGCTCTTTCCATAATTTGGCTATTGTTGAGAGTGCTGCTATGAACATTGGGGTACAAGTGGCCCTACACATCAGTGCTCCTGTATCCCTTGGATAAATTCCTAGCAGTGCTATTGCTGGGTCATAGGGTAGGTCTATTTTTAATTTTCTGAGGAACCTCCACACTGCTTTCCAGAGCGGCTGCACCAATTTGCATTCCCACCAACAGTGCAAGAGGGTTCCCGTTTCTCCACATCCTCTCCAGCATCTATAGTCTCCTGATTTGTTCATTTTGGCCACTCTGACTGGCGTGAGGTGATACATGAGTGTGGTTTTGATTTGTATTTCCCTGATAAGGAGCGACGCTGAATATCTTTTCATGTGCCTGATGGCCATCCGGATGTCTTCTTTAGAGAAGTGTCTATTCATGTTTTCTGCCCATTTCTTCACTGGGTTATTTGTTTTGTGGGTGTGGAGTTTGGTGAGCTCTTTATAGATTTTGGATACTAGCCCTTCGTCCGATATGTCATTTGCGAATATCTTTTCCCATTCCGTTTGTTGCCTTTTAGTTTTGTTGGTTGTGTCCTTTGCTGTGCAGAAGCTTTTTATCTTCATAAGGTCCCAGTAATTCACTTTTGCTTTTAATTCCCTTGCCTTTGGGGATGTGTCGAGTAAGAGATTGCTACGGCTGAGGTCAGAGAGGTCTTTTCCTGCTTTCTCCTCTAAGGTTTTGATGGTTTCCTGTCTCACATTTAGGTCCTTTATCCATTTTGAGTTTATTTTTGTGAATGGTGTGAGAAAGTGGTCTAGTTTCAACTTCTGCATGTTGCTGTCCAGTTCTCCCAGCACCATTTGTTAAAGAGGCTGTCTTTTTTCCATTGGATGTTCTTTCCTGCTTTGTCAAAGATGAGTTGGCCATACGTTTGTGGGTCTAGTTCTGGGGTTTCTATTCTATTCCATTGGTCTATGTGTCTGTTTTGGTGCCAATACCATGCTGTCTTGATGATGACAGCTTTGTAGTAGAGGCTAAAGTCTGGGATTGTGATGCCTCCTGCTTTGGTCTTCTTCTTCAAAATTCCTTTGGCTATTCGGGGCCTTTTGTGGTTCCATATGAATTTTAGGATTGCTTGTTCTAGTTTCGAGAAGAATGCTGGTGCAATTTTGATTGGGATTGCATTGAATGTGTAGATAGCTTTGGGTAGTATTGACATTTTGACAATATTTATTTTTCCAATCCATGAGCAGGGAATGTCTTTCCATTTCTTTAAATCTTCTTCAATTTCCTTCATAAGCTTTCTATAGTTTTCAGCATACAGATCCTTTAAATCTTTGGTTAGATTTATTCCTAGGTATTTTATGCTTCTTGGTGCAATTGTGAATGGGATCAGTTTCTTTATTTGTCTTTCTGTTGCTTCATTGTTAGTGTATAAGAATGCAACAGATTTCTGTACATTGATTTTGTATCCTGCAACTTTGCTGAATTCCTGTATCAGTTCTAGCAGACTTTTGGTGGAGTCTATCGGATTTTCCATGTATAATATCATGTCATCTGCAAAAAGCGAAAGCTTGACTTCATCTTTGCCAATTTTGATGCCTTTGATTTCCTTTTGTTGTCTGATTGCTGATGCTAGAACTTCCAGCACTATGTTAAACAGCAGCGGTGAGAGTGGGCATCCTTGTCGTGTTCCTGATCTCAGGGAAAAAGCTTTCAGTTTTTCCCCGTTGAGGATGATGTTAGCTGTGGGCTTTTCATAAATGGCTTTTATGATCTGTAAGTATGTTCCTTCTATCCCGACTTTCTCAAGGGTTTTTATTAAGAAAGGGTGCTGGATTTTGTCGAAGGCCTTTTCTGCATCGATTGACAGGATCATATGGTTCTTCTCTCTTTTTTTGTTAATGTGATGTATCACGTTGATTGATTTGTGAATGTTGAACCAGCCCTGCATCCCAGGAATGAATCCCACTTGATCATGGTGAATAATTCTTTTTATATGCCATTGAATTCGATTTGCTAGTATCTTATTGAGAATTTGCATCCATATTCATCAGGGATATTGGCCTGTAGTTCTCTTTTTTTACTGGGTCTCTGTCTGGTTTAGGAATCAAAGTAATACTGGCTTCATAGAATGAGTCTGGAAGTTTTCCTTCCCTTTCTATTTCTTGGAATAGCTTGAGAAGGATAGGTATTATCTCTGCTTTAAACGTCTGGTAGAACTCCCCTGGGAAGCCATCTGGTCCTGGACTCTTATTTGTTGGGAGATTTTTGATAACCGATTCAATTTCTTCGCTGGTTATGGGTCTGTTCAAGCTTTCTATTTCCTCCTGATTGAGTTTTGGAAGAGTGTAGGTGTTCAGGAATTTGTCCATTTCTTCCAGGTTGTCCAATTTGTTGGCATATAAGTTTTCATAGTATTCCCTGATAATTGTTTGTATCTCTGAGGGATTGGTTGTAATAATTCCATTTTCATTCATGATTTTATCTGTTTGGGTCATCTCCCTTTTCTTTTTGAGAAGCCTGGCTAGAGGTTTGTCAATATTGTTTATTTTTTCAAAAAACCAACTCTTGGTTTCGTTGATCTGCTCTACAGTTTTTTTAGTTTCTATATTGTTTATTTCTGCTCTGATCTTTATTATTTCTCTTCTTCTGCTGGGCTTAGGCTGCCTTTGCTGTTCTGCTTCTAGTTCCTTTAGGTGTGCTGTTAGATTTTGTATTTGGGATTTTTCTTGTTTCTTGAGATAGGCCTGCATTGCAATGTATTTTCCTCTCAGGACTGCCTTTGCTGCGTCCTAAAGCGTTTGGATTGTTGTATTTTCATTTTCGTTTGTTTCCATATATTTTTTAATTTCTTCTCTAATTGCCTGGTTGACCCACTCATTCGTTAGTAGGGTGTTCTTTAACCTCCATGCTTTTGGAGGTTTTCCAGACTTTTTTCTGTGGTTGATTTCAAGCTTCATAGCATTGTGGTCTGAAAGTAAGCATGGTATAATTTCAATTCTTGTAAACTTATGAAGGGCTGTTTTGTGACCCAGTATATGATCTATCTTGGAGAATGTTCCATGTGCACTCGAGAAGAAAGTATATTCTGTTGCTTTGGGATGCAGAGTTCTAAATATATCTGTCAAGTCCATCTGATCCAATGTCTCATTCAGGGCCCTTGTTTCTTTATTGACCGTGTGTCTAGATGATCTATCCATTTCTGTGAGTGGTGTATTAAAGTCCCCTGCAATTACCACATTCTTATCAATAAGGTTGCTTATGTTTATGAGTAATTGTTTTATATATTTGGGGGCTCCGGTATTCGGTGCATAGACATTGATAATTGTTAGCTCTTCCTGATGGATAGACCCTGTAACTATTATATAATGTCCTTCTTCATCTCTTGTTACAGCCTTTAATTTAAAGTCTAGTTTGTCTGATATAAGTATGGCTACTCCAGCTTTCTTTTGGCTTCCAGTCGCATGATAAATAGTTCTCCATCCCCTCACTCTCAATCTAAAGGTGTCCTCAGGTCTAAAATGAGTCTCTTGTAGACAGCAAATAGATGGGTCTTGTTTTTTTATCCATTCTGATACCCTATGTCTTTTGGTTGGCGCATTTAATCCATTTACATTCAGTGTTATTATAGAAAGATACGGGTTTAGAGTCATTGTGATGTCTGTATGTTTTATGCTTATAGTGATGTCTCTGGGACTTTGTCTCACAGGGTCCCCCTTAGGATCTCTTGTAGGGCTGGTTTAGTGGTGACAAATTCCTTCAGTTTTTGTTTGTTTGGGAAGACCTTTATCTCTCCTTCTATTCTAAATGACAGACTTGCTGGATAAAGGATTCTTGGCTGCATATTTTTTCTGTCTAGCACCCTGAAAATCTCGTGCCAATTCTTTCTGGCCTGCCAAGTTTCAAAAGAGAGATCAGTCACGAGTCTTATAGGTCTCCCTTTATATGTGAGGGCACGTTTACCCCTTGCTGCTTTCAGAATTTTCTCTTTATCCTTGTATTTTGCCAGTTTCACTATGATATGTCGTGCAGAAGATCGATTCAAGTTACGTCTGAAGGGAGTTCTCTGTGCCTCTTGGATTTCAATGCCTTTTTCCTTCCCCAGTTCAGGGAAGTTCTCAGCTATTATTTCTTCAAGTACCCCTTCAGCACCTTTCCCTCTCTCTTCCTCCTCTGGGATACCAATTATGTGTATATTATTTCTTTTTAGTGTATCACTTAATTCTCTAATTTTCCGCTCATACTCCTGGATTTTTTTATCTCTCTTTTTCTCAGCTTCCTCTTTTTCCATAACTTTATCTTCTAGTTCACCTATTCTCTCCTCTGCCTCTTCAAGCCGAGCTGTGGTGGTGTCCATTTTGTTATGCATTTCGTTTAAAGCGTTTTTCAGCTCCTCGTGACTGTTCCTTAGTCCCTTGATCTCTGTAGCAAGAGATTCTCTGCTGTCCTGTATACTGTTTTCAAGCCCAGCGATTAATTTTATGACTATTATTCTAAATTCACTTTCTGTTATATTATTTAAATCCTTTTTGATCAGCTCATTAGCTGTTGTTATTTCCTGGAGATTCTTCTGAGGGGAATTCTTCCGCTTGGTCATTTTGGACAGTCCCTGGCGTGGTGAGGACCTGCAGGGCACTTCCCCGGTGCTGTGGTGTATAACTGGAGTTGGTGGGCGGGGCCGCAGTCTGACCTGATGTCTGCCCCCAGCCCACCGCTGGGGCCACAGTCAGACTGGTGTGTGCCTTCTCTTCCCCTCTCCTAGGGGCAGGATTCACTATGGGGTGGTGTGGCTCGTCTGGGCTACTTGTACCCTGCCAGGCTTGTGATGCTGGGGATCTGGCGTATTAGCTGGGGTGGGTAGGCAAGGTGCTCGGGGGCAGGAGGGGCAGGCTTAGATCGCTTCTCCTTAGGTGATCCACTTCAGGAGGGGCCCTGTGGCAGCGGGAGGGAGTCAGATCCGCTGCCGGAGGTTTGGCTCCGCAGAAGCGCAGAGTTGGGTGTTTGCGAGGAGCGAGCAAGTTCCCTGGCAGGAACCGGTTCCCTTTGGGATTTCGGCTGGGGGATGGGCGGGGGAAATGGCGCTGGCGAGCGCCTTTGTTCCCCACCAAACTGAGCTCTGTTGTTAGGGGGCTCAGCAGCTCTCCCTCCCTTTGTCCTCCAGCCTTCCCACTTTCCGAGCAGAGCTGTTAATTTATGCCCTCCCGGACGCTAAGTCGCGCTTGCTGTCGGAACACAGTCCGCCCGGCCCCTCCGCTTTTGCCAGCCAGACTCGGGGGCTCTGCTTGGCCGGCGAGCCGCCCCTCCGCCCCGGCTCCCTCCCGCCAGTCCTTGGAGCGCACACCGCCTCGCCGCCCTTCCTACCCTCTTCCGTGGGCCTCTCGTCTGCGTTTGGCTCCGGCGGCGACTCTGTTCTGCTAATCCTCTGGCGGTTTTCTGGGTTATTTAGGCAGGTGTAGATGGAATCTAAGTGATCAGCAGGATGTGCGGTGAGCCCAGCGTCCTCCTAAGCCGCCATCTTGCCGCAACTCTTCTAATTATTTTAAAATCGAATCTTTACTAACTGTAGCTCTTAATATGTTAAATCTAAAAGATACTGATATAGGTGGTTTGAAAGGCTCACTTGTACTTATATCCATCAAAATTATACATTTAGTCCAAAATTTAGAGTTAAAGCAACTTCTTAACTTGGTGTTTCAATTACAGACCCATATTTAGGAACATAGCGTCAGAATTAATACATAAACTTTATAAGTTTCACAATATGTGCTGTTTTAATTCTATGTTAATAGTGTGTGGGCCATTTGATTTTTTTTAAAACATTTATTTGTTTTTGACAGACAGAGAGCACAAACTAGGGAGGGGCAGAGAGAGGGAGACACAGAATCTGAAGCAGGCTCCAGTCTCTGAGTTGTGAGCACAGAGCCAGGCACAGGGCTTGAACCCACAAACCATGAGATCATGACCTGAGCCAAAGTCGGAGGCTTAACTGACCAAGCCACCCAGGTGCCCCATAGTGTGTGGGCCATTTAAATGGTAATATGGTGATGTGGTGTGAGCACAGACCCTTGAAAGATGACTTCCTGAGTTCTCATACAACTTTCCTCTTTCTGTGACTGCCCATTTGAACACTTCTCTACCCCACTCTTTTGACCTATAAAGTTGGAAAAATAATTTTCCCCACTTTTTGGATTACTGTGAAAATTAAGAAAGCTAATTTGTTTAACTTTAATAGATTTACCTGTCCCCCCACCCAAATTGCTACGTCAAGGCCCTAAACCTCATATGATAACATTTGGAGATGGGGCCTTTGAAATAGAAGTAGGTTTAGATAGGGTCCTGAGAGCAAGATCTTCATGATGGGATTAGTGCTTTATAAGAAGAGACACCAGAGCTCGTGCTCGCTCTTTCTCTCTCTCTTGTCTCTCATTCTCTCTCTTTCTGTCCCACCCCCATTTTCCCTCTCTCCCTGCCATATGAGAACATGGTGAGAAAGCAGCTATCTACAAACCTGAAAGAGAAGCCTACCAGAAATAACCATTTTGGAAACTTGATATAATTCGTCTAGCCTTCAGAGCTGTGAGGGAACAAGTTTCTGTCAAAGGTCTGTGGTATTTTGAGGTAACCCAGGTTAGGTCGTGTCTTGCCTGTCGTAACGGTGTATGTATTCACACCACCCAGTTCTCAAGAAACACTCGAAGGTCAATGGGATGGAAACACGCTAGTTGGTTTTCACAATGTGCCTTCTAAACTTTTTGATAATTTATGCTTGCAACAAGTATATCTTCATGATAAGCTTTTCCTTTATATACAATTTCTTTATACAAAAGTTAACTATGCTTTTAATTTCAAAGTAAAACCAATTGCTGCAAAGAGCATAGATTTATCACTGTCTTTTGAGATTATTGTATAACTCATTGATCCATAGCCTCCTCTTAAGCCATAGAAATCTCTGTTCTCCAGCTTGAGGTGCCTTTTCTGGACCATGAAAAAATGTAGAAGGTTCAGGCCTGACTTTAATTTGCTCATAATTTGAGAATCTAACTAATTCTATTCTACTTTTCTCCATGGACCAGGTGTTTATTGGGTGAATTAACTCTTAAAAGGTTGATTACTAGACTTCTTTGCTATCACAATTTGAATATCAAGGAAAGACAATTTTATGACAGGATAGAATCTATAGCATGAGTAGATTTTTCATAATTTTACAGAAAATAAATTTGGCTGTACAGTTAAAATTTCAATGTTTAAGAATAATATCCCCTTTGAGTATCTTTAAGGTAATAATTAAAAAAAATATTTACGCTCAGTAACACCTAAGGGGACATTTTCTCATTATTTGGATATGTAATTAAAAATAAACACGTTGATTATCAGTTTGAGTTACATCATGGAATTACTGGACGGTAAAGCATAGAAAACAGTATTCATTGAAATTCCAATGATGATATAAAATCAAGTTCCAAGATTAAATTTCTTAAAATGTAAGTTAAAAAAAAGACAACAGAAATTGAATAAGAACACCTATAGGTAAAGGGAAATTTGTGTCTGTAACAAACAAAATAATACATGTTTGAAAAATGAATTATCTAGAGTATCCCTAGTACACGTTCTTTATATTTCACCTTATTTACTATCTTTTCTCCTTTGGTGAAGAATAATGGTCAGTCTGTACTTAGCACCCTGTTACATTGTCACGTATATATCATGAGCCAGCAAAAACTGATGCTGAGACATTGGTGCAAACAACAAGGTATGGAGAGCACCAGAGTTTTATTGACAAGAGATTTTATGGTTTTCTCTTTATTTTTGGGGGATCTTAACTTCTTTATTGGAAAATTGATTTCTTTCTTTATGCGAATATTTCTTTCTCTTAACAAGATCTGATTTTTTGCATTAGCAAATAGGCCTTAAAATTATACTAGTGCAGTTGTGGATTAACACATCTCTTACACTCAGTAACTTGAAGAAAAGTCAATTTTGTAGCCAAATTAGTTAGATAAAGATCTAATTTTATGTTTACAATGGTGAGGTACTTTTGCACAGGGAGAACCTAACATACACTTTACATTTGGCTCAATCCTATTAGAAAATAATAACAAAAATGGCAATATGGGATGCCTATCAATATCCACTAATATGGGGGTAATTATTAAGTGTAGTAAAATGGTGAGATGATAAGAGAATTTTATAAAATTCCTTATAGCTTTATGGAGATGTAATTGATACAAAATGCTGTGTTCTTTGTTGGGTACGGTGTGTTGAAAAGATACATTCATGTATTGTGAAATGACTACTACAGTAGGTTAGTTAACACCTTGATTACCTGACATAATTATTTATTTTTCGTGATGGGAACATTTAGGGCCTGCTCTTAGCCACTTTCAAATACATAATACGATATTGTTAACTATAATCACCCCCTTGTGCACTAGATCCCCAGAACTTATTCCTCTTACAACAAGAAGTTTGCTCCCCTTGACCAACATCGTCTCATTTTACTCCACCAGTTAGACCCTGGCACCCATCATTCTACTCTCTTTCTAGGAGTGTGCCTTTTACAGATTCCACATATAAGTAATATTATACAGTATCTGCCTTTCTCTGTCTGAGTCCTTTCACTTCGGATAATGCCATCAAAGTCCAGCTCTGTTGTCACGAATGGCAAGATTTCCTTCTTTCTCGTTGACAAATAATATTCCATCGTGTATATGTTCTCTATCTGTTCATCCATAGATAATCACTCAGGTTGTTTCCCTCTGTTGGCTATTGTGAAAAATGCTGCAGTAAACATGGGAATGTGGATATGTCTTCAACATCCTGACTTAATTTCCTTTGAATATATACCCAATGGTGGAATTACTAATAATAACATTTTTAATTTTTTGAGGAATCTCCATACTGTTTTCCATAATGACTGACTAGTTTGCATTCCTTCCAACAGTGCACAAGGTTTTCCTTTATTCCTTATCATCACCAACGCTTGTCTCTCCTTTTTTTTTTTTTGTGATAGTCATTTTAACAGGTATGAGGTGCTAGATATCTCACTGTAGTTTTGATTTGCATTTTCCTGCAGTGATGCTGAGCATCTTTTCATGTACCTGTTAGTCATTTTCTGTCTTCTTTTGAGAAATGTCTTTTCAGTTATTCTGCTCATTTTTAAATCTGAATGTTAGCTGTTTGCTATTGAGTTGTGGTACTTTATTTTATATTTTGGATATTATTAGCCTACTATCAGACATATGATTTACACATATTTTCTCCCATTCTGTAGGTTGTCTTTTCATTTTCTTGTCTCTTTTGCTGTGCAGATGATGCTTTTTAGTTTAATATAGTCGTACGTATTTAGTTTTGCTTTTGGTGCCTTTGCTCTTTGTTTCATATTCAAAAAATTATTGCCAAGACCAATGTCAAGGAAATTTCCCCTATTTACTCCTCTAGGAGTTTTATGATTTCATGTCTTATGTTTAAGTTGTTAGTCCATTTCAAGTTAATTTTCATTAGTGGTTTATGATAGGGATCCAATTCCATTCTTCTATATGTGATTATGCAGTTTTCTTAGTGCCTTTCATTGAAGAGACTTTCTTTTTGTCATTAAGTATTCTTGGCTCAAATATTAATGTTCATGTGAGGGCTTTTTTCTGAGCTCTTGACTCTGTTCCATTGATCTGTGTGTCTATTTTTGTGCCAGTGACATACTGTTTTGATGGCTACAGGTTTTTAGTATAGTTATCTTAAGCTGATTGTTTAGCAGCCATCTATATTTATACTATTTCTCCTTGAAAAGTTACAAATGTGAAAACAAATATTCATAATCTATATCTCCCACAAGACACGCCACATTAGATTTCACAGATTCTGTTTTGATTTTCATTTCATTCAGTGAAAATAACAAGTAATTATCATTTGTTAATATTTTCTCTTCTTTTAGTTCCCTTAGGAGATTTTAGAATGTCTAGAATCTTAGACCACAGGGTACAGGGAAGTTGTCAGAAAGTGGGAGAGAGAGTTGAGCCACTTAGAAATTTTCATTAATTCATTTCATAATCATCTACCTCTGCTTAGGGCCACTGTGGCTGTTAAAGCACACTAAAACTATTATTATACAAGGGTTTTTTTTTTTTCTAAGCCTATCACATTTTAACCTAGAAACTTTATGCAGTTCATTTATTTTTATTATGTCCTAGGGAAATCTGTTATAAAGTTAAAATAATGCCAAATATACCGTCTAGCATGCATCCAAATATATGATGTATTTCAAAGGGGCTTATAGCACTGTATATTAGGAAAAAAAAAGATGAAGGACCAAATGGTGTATTATTTGGCAGATATACTCAATGTTCCCTATTATCTTTATAAGAATTACTCTCTCTGGTATGGGCTTTTATTTTTCACTCTTCACAAACTGAAGAAAAACTGTATTAACCCCTAGAACATATGAAATGAAATAATGGCCATATTACATAATCTAAGTAGATTGATAAAAATCCTTCAAATATATGACCTTAAAAAAATCTTTTTTTTCAGGGCGTCTAGGTGGCTCAGTCAGTTAAGCGTCGGACTTCAGCTCAGGTCATGATCTCGTGGTTCACAGTTCAAGTTCCGCATCTGGCTCTGTGCTGACAGCTCAGAGCCTGGAGCCTGCTTTGGATTCTGTGTCTTCCTCTCATCCGCCCCACCCCACTCACATCCTGTCTCTCTCTCTCTCTCTCTCTCTCTCTCTCTCTCACAAAAACAAATCAACATTTTAAAAAAGGTCATTTTTTTTTCTTCCTTGCAGGTACTATATTGTTCCATGCCTTCTTGCCTATATCGTGCAGTTTCTATTTATGGAATTGTTTTCTCCAGTCTTTATCTCCAGTTAATTCATAGCAAATAATTCTCAAATATTGCTAAAGCTTTGCTTCAGTTACGAAGACTTCAAATAGGTATTGTATCATTTTATTTTACGATTATATTTACCTGTCTACCTTAATAAAGACAGTCTCTTTAAAATGTCAATTTCTACTTACCCACAACTTAAACTGGATACCAAAAGTGGGTATCCAGGAAACTTGTTAAACTGGACTGTTGCTCCAGTACATTTCAGCACTTTCGCATCAATGTGGCCAAGACACATTTTAGAGTCAGCACTACACAGAATAGATGCCAGTGGTATTTATTCTGTATAGACAGTACAGAAAATGGTAATTGGACAATGGTAATTTTTATCATTCAACATTCCTGTTGCTTGTTTTGGTGTGTGTGTGTGTGTGTGTGTGTGTATGTGTGTGTGTGTGTGTGTGTGTGTGTGTGTGTGTAGATTTGGTTAAGGAGCAATATCTCCAAGGTAATCTGGAGACACGCTCAGGATTTTAATCGGAGGTTATATTACTGAAATTTTTATCACCTTTTCATTCTCATTATATATCAACAGGCAGAGTCGTGTAAATCGGTCACTTAAGGTTTAGAATCTCATTAGGAAATCTTTCATACTGGGAGAAAGAAGAATCATTGATTCGCTTTATGTTTTAAATATAACTTTTAAAGTTTTTACAGATTTTTTTCTTTCTCTGCAGAGAAAGGTAGAACTCTGATAATTACACTGCTTTTCACAAATTATACGAAGGCTGTAAAATGTATTTACTGACATTAAAAAAGTTACTCTTTTGGCATCATTATTTGCTAATGAGCTTGTTTTGGAATGTTTGCAAGCTTCTGTGACAGGATGACATTTTATTATACGAATAAGGTCAGCCCTGTTACTTAGTCTATGAAAGAAAAAAAGAAGTCTTCTTTGAAAGGTGAAGCTATTAAATGCATTTGACCCAAAGCTAGCTTTAAAACCGAGAAATGGCACCTCAGATTCATGTAGCTATTCTAACCTATGAGTTGGAGTTTCCGCAATTATCAGGTATTGTCAGGAGGTAGATTGAGGGTGGGGATCACCCATGTTAAAGGTTATGTTCAAGCTAATTTTTGAATGGCATGAGGGCTATTATTTTAGAGACAGGCACACAGAGTTATAAGTGGAAATGTAAAGGCCGCTCTGTCTTCCTTGTGGCTCCCCTGCCTTCATCACTTCTTGTCATGAAAAGTATCTAGCTTGCTATAGGCAGGGGCTCTAAGGAATAATTACATACTATTTTTAGGTGCCTCACATGCCAAAAAGAGAACTTCGATTTTGGTCTTTAAAGAAATGAGGAGGTTTGGGAGTGTTTAAATAGATCTCTGAAATGGTGGTATTTATTTTTTCCTAATGTTAGTCTTGTGACTATAGAATAAATTGGAATGGAAAAGAGTGCATTTAGAAAGTAGTGTAACTCAGTGAAAAGGCAATTTTAGAGTCCTCAATTATGAAGGTATCCCTTTCTGCCAAATGCATAAGTCCCATTATAATCACTTGCAAGTTGATTAAGTTGATTATTATGATCCCATATAATTGCTATAATATAATTTGGTAAATGGGAGGGAGGAAAGAAAGTAGCATTTTTCACTGGTGACTCTAGAAAAGGATTGTGGAATGAGTATAATGTAAACATTATCTTATAAGATCAGCAGTATTTGGACAGACAGAAATGCAGCATTATGTTTTATCTCTCAGCAATTAGAGGAACCCGGTTTCATTCGCTTATCTCCCCGTCGCTTGCTTTGAGAAGATTAAGCACTCTGGAAGAGTGGCATTTATTCCACATGTTGGTTCTTCCTTCATTAATGGAGTGAACACATATTTTTGGTGTATTTGGGTATACAATAATTGAGTACCTTGACTTCAATATATAAGACACAAATTTCAAGAAATGACACAATAGACTCAAGGAGAGTTAGCCTGTCTGCAGGTATGATAAATTACCTCAGACCTGCCTCCAATCTCTTTTCATTGGCTTATGTGAATTATAACTCAGGTAGGCTGGCATGAGGATCAAGGCTACAGAGAAAGGGAGAGCACAATGAAACCAGGAGAGCTGTGGCAATGCAGCCCGTTTGAGTGCACACGAACCACCGTGAAGATAAACAACAAAGACTCTCAAACTTCTGACTTCCCGGACTCAGCCATCTGGTTCCTTCTTCATATTATCTCTCAAAGTGGACTTTTACTTGGCAGGTAGGAAATTGCAACCCACTATATTCAAGTGGAGGTGTCACATGAGTACGGAAGGAAGTAGCCGTGGCGAAAAAGCTTTAGCTCTCTTGGCAAAAAGAGAGTGGAATGCTCAGTTAATGCAAGAGGCTTGAGATAGCACAGCAATGCCCAATGGGACACCACAGAGGAAATCAGGGACCTGTGGTGGCATCAAGAAGAAGTGCTAATGGTGGCAATTTAAAAATCAGAGCCAATTGAAAGAGGTCTAGTTTATTACTGGTACACAGATGTTCTTCACTGGTGATGTTCATCACTGGTACACAGATCACTGGTACCTAAAATATTCTTCTTTGGGGGAAATATGGCCAGTGTGGGGGGCCATTTTCTCTTCTGAAAGAATGAATGAGGAAGAGAATGAATTCGGAATTTGCTATCGTGATTTTTTTGGAATATTGCCATAGTCACATTTATTCTAAATAACGTGTGTGTGGTAGTGTATGTAATATGTGTAGTTTGGGACGCACCAAACGTGTTTGTGAACAAACATTTACTTTTGATTTTAGCCTCACATTTTAAATGTGTTTGGGGTGTGGCTTAGAATTCATTAATATAAAGATAAGTATTCATAAAAGCTTGAGAGTTTTAATTAGGAGACTATAGGGAAAGTATAAATAAACAAAGCAGGAAGGGGAAGAAAAACTAATAAAGTACACTGACGTCCATCAGACAAATTTCTCAGACATAGGTGGAGTCTAAGACTGATACCTGGTTAAACATGCAATAGATTCTACTGTGGATAGGGATAATAATTTATACGATTTTAACAACTATGGATCAAATTATATCTTCACAATTTTATGGAATTAGAGTGTTACATGATTAGAGCATGGAAACCAATTGTTAGTCCTTTCCTACTAATAGTGTTATAAAATAATATCTTCTATCCAATTGTTAGTTCCTGTCAATAATTTAAAAACTTAAATTAGCTTTTGTTTCTAAATAAAAATCGTCAGTGTTTAAGTTGTAGAGCATGGTGATTTGATACAAATATACAGAGGCAAATGGTTACTACCTACACTCAAGCTAATTAACGTATCTTTTCTTCACATAATGACTGTTTTTGTTTGTTTGTTTGTTTGTTTTTGTGATCATAGCACCTGAAATCTACTCTACAACGTCCACAGGAAGTGTTGATGAGTTTTTCCTAAGTCTTTGCTATGTATGAATGTTACAAATTAGATCATATAAATTTCTTAGAACAACGGAATGTGATAATCAATGTTTCACAGCGTTACTACGACCAATATGGATTCTGAATATATTGCATCTACCTTAAGTAGACTATGTCTGTATATTAAAAATGATCTCGGGGAAGCCTGGGTGGCTCAGTCGGTTAAGCTCCAACTTCAGCACGGGTCATGACCTCACAGTCTGTGGTTCGATCCCTGCATGGATCGGGCTCTGTGCTGACAGCTTAGAGCCTGGAGCCTGCTTCAGATTCTGTCTCCTTCGCTTTCTGCCTCTGCCCCGCTCACACTCTCTCTCTCTCTCTTACTCTGTCTCCCTCAGAATAATAAATAAACATTAAAAAAAAATTTAAATGATCTCATTTTAAGTGTAGGGGCTGTTTTGATATCATAATTACAAGCACATTCACTCATCATGTTTATATGGTAATTCTAACAAGAATTATATATTCATACTAAGTAAATACAAATCTTTCCACTATATGCTTAAAAGTGTTCTCAGTACTGGCTATGTATCCTTAATCTTGCCACTTCAGTTGTCTTAACCTCAGATTTTCTTTTTAAAATCAGGTTCCTGAACTAATTAAAATCTACATCCTTTCGAATCTAGGAAACTATTATGCTGCAGACAAGGTGATGATTGTTCCTCTTTCTGTGTGAATTTCGCATTGTTTGGAGATAAATATTGTCTCTGAGTGGAGGGCGACAGATTCCAGTAAGAAAAACAGCAGATGGATAGAAAACGAGCAAACCACACTCAAGAAAAAGATTACCGTTGGGACTCACAGAAATCTAACTCATTGTTTGACTTCTTTATCCTTCTATTTACAAAGCTTAGCGTGATGACAAACATAACATTTCAGTAATTCGTTGTGGTGAAGAGATTTATGCTACTTAAAATGTTAGCTAGTAGCTTTTAAAAAATAACTTTCATTGTCAATATTTATCCTAAATATAGTGCTGTTTCCTAATTTTTAATCAAATTAATAAATGAACACACCACAAGCATTAATGGTATTAAGGTGTTACAAAAACAGCCACGTCTCAACTGACCACATTCTAGTTCATGGCCCCGCTTCTCTGAGGCGGTGACTTCCACACATACTTTAGCTTTTTCTTTTGGTATTCACCCCATTTTTCTAAATGTATGCTCTATGACCATTTCATAATTTATTGACTTGGGGCAATTACTTAACAATTGACTTACCAATAGTAAATGAAAAAGTAACTACGTAATATTTTTCCCATTCTTTTCCACTATTCCTCTAGCATTATTATGCTATTGTCTTTGATTAAACTAATAATCAATGATTCAACTATTGGGAATGTTCATAGCTGATCCAGAAAATTTCTTTTCTCAGCCGACTTACAAAACTGTCCTTTAAAGAAATACTTTTCTTGAAGTTTATAATATGCTTTTCTTATAGTTATTCTATTATATTCCTATTTTTAAAGTCCCTTAAATATTTCAACAGATATAGAAACACTTACCAAGATGCTTTCCTAAGTGCTTAAACTGCCTAGATATTCCATTAGTTCCATTTATTTTCATACAGATCTAACTCCTGGACTAATTTTCCACCAGACCTGTTGTAAAATGATCACATAAGGACTTCCCATTACTTCCATTTCTGAAGGTATTTATTTTCTATTTCCTGAAACTCATGTTTTTCATTTTATCCCTTCTTCCAGGAGATTCCTTAGAAGGAAAAGAAGGCAAATTTTTGAGAAACTGTATGTGGGAAAGTAACTTGTTTCCTAAACTTCTATTGGATGGATAGTTTGGATATAGAATTCTAGATTGGAAATCACTTTTTCTTAGAAGTTTGAAGGTATGGCTCATTTTTTTCAGCTTATTTATTTATTTTGAGAGAGAGAAAGAGCATGCACATATAAATGGGGGAGGGGGAGAGAAAGAATCGTAAGCAGGCTCAGTGCTGTCAGCCCAGAACCCAACATGGGGCTGTATCCCACAAACCGTGAGATCATGACCTGAGCTGAAATCAAGAGTTGGACGCTTAATTGACTCAGCCACCCAGGTGCCCCATGTAGGTATCACTTATTTTTTCCCCTCGACTTCTGCTTTCCTATTTATGTGTCTGATTCCGCTTTAATTTTTGATCCTTTATATTTGACCCATTCCTGTCCCCCACCCACACACAAGATCAGAGGGCCTCTATCTTTTTTCATTCAGGAATATTAGTAACACATCTTTAACTAACCATCCTTTCATTCATTGTGCTTGGTACATAGCAGGCACTTTTAATCTATAAAAGTCAGCTTTTCAATATTGAATTTGTCTTATATTCTGTCTCTGAAAATCTTCACATTGTATGTTCTGTTTCCCACTTTGCAATTTCCACTGTTTGCATATTGAACATTATGGCACGTCCCTTATTTTGTCTTATCTTTTTTTTTTTTTGGTATGTTCTATTTATTTATTTTTACTATATGTTCTGAGAAATTTCCTAAATCCATCCTCCATATCATAAATAATGTTTAAATACATATTTTGAGATCTTTCTTATTTCCTTTTATGCAACATATTGTTCTAGTTGTATGGCTAGAATATTTTATCTTAGCTCTCTGAGGAATAGTACTTGTTTTCGCTTTAAAATTTTTTTTTTTAAACCAAGCCTTTTTTGCTTGGTTATCTGTTTTGGTTCTTCTAATATTAAAGCCTTTCCTCAAACATATGACCTCCCTGACTTTATACTCTTAAATTCAAGTAATAAAACGTCAATTGACAAGTCTGTGTTTGTGTGTGTGTGTGTGTGTGTGTGTGTGTGTACTTCACTGAAGAGTGACAAACTATATGGAATGCAGGATCTAAAAAATATATATATACTTATTTTGAAGGCAAGCAGGGGCAGAAGGAGAGAGAGAGAGAATCCCAAGCAGGCTCTGTGCTGTCAGTGCAGAGCCTGAGTGGGATTCGATGTCACCAATGGTGAGACCATTACCTGAGCCAAAATCAAGAGTAGATGCTAGGGGTGCCTGGGTGGCGCAGTCGGTTAAGCGTCCGACTTCAGCCAGGTCACGATCTCGCGGTCCGTGAGTTCGAGCCCCGCGTCAGGCTCTGGGCTGATGGCTCGGAGCCTGGAGCCTGTTTCCGATTCTGTGTCTCCCTCTCTCTCTGCCCCTCCCCCCGTTCGTGCTCTGCCTCTCTCTGTCCCAGAAATAAATAAAAAAACGTTGGAAAAAAAAAAAAAAGAGTAGATGCTTAATGGACTGAGCCACCCAGTAACACAAATTTTTTTTTTAATGCCAAGGTAAGTATATAAAATTTTTTCTGGGATTTCCCAGATTCTCTATAGAAAACTTTTCTAGGCTTCTGCTTTGTAAAGGTGGATAAGTAGCAGAAACACTCAAAAATAGGAATCTATTATTTCCAAGAATTTCTGACACCTAAATACAGAGACTAAATTTGGCGGTTCAAATAATTCCTATGTAGACCTTATTTCAGGACCTGGGTCCCATTGTTCTACTCTGCCTGGTGTTCCTTGTTACTGAGCCTCTTACAATTCTTCAAACTTACTTTTGACTCATAAAAGAAATGTTATGTTTCCCCAATATCTACTAAGATTTTTAAAGGATTCTGATTCACATGTAAGGGGCATTTTATGTTTTTCACGAAATTCTTCTCTTTAAAACAATGTTTATTTATTTATTTTGAGAGAAAGAGAGAGAGAGAGAGAACAAGCTGGAGAGGGATAGAGAGAGAATCCTAAGCAGGCTCCGTGTTATCAGTCCAGAGCCCGAAGCAGGACTCGATCTCACGAACCATGAGATCATGACCTGAGCCAAAATCAAGAGTTGGACGCGTAAATGACTGAGCCACCCAGGTGCCCTTATATTCTTCTCTTTTTAGAGAGGAGGCCTTCTTTCCCATTTCTATGAAACTTTATAGCAGGGCAATATTCTATTTCATTTAGATGCCTCCAGGAAACAAATATCATACTTAAATGTGGTAATATGAGGAGAGTTGGGAACAAGGTCTCTCCCCAAAGGTGAGAGTTGGATATCAGGTAACCACAAGAGTTCCTCTGGTACTCCAGTGATGTGAACTCTGTGAACACCCCTGTATTATGGAAACCGAGAGAGCACAAGAGCTTTGAGGTGCAGGCCAACTGAAGAAGCCACAGCTGTCAGTCAAAGAATAGAGTCAGTCCAGTGCACTTCAAAGACAGAGAGAGACTGAGAAAGACAAAGAGAGAGAGAGAGAGAGAGAGAGAGAGAGAGAGCACTAATCTCCAAAATGAAGGGAACAAATCCCTTTTCTTTCTCTTGTCTCTTGTTAAAACTTTCTGTTGGCCAAATTTAAAAGGGATTCAGATGACTAGAGAACGCAGTGATATTGTTCATACATTTTTCAGATTCCTAGGGTGAAAAGTAGATGAATAAAGTAAAGAGTGAATTGAGAGGGTCAATCAAAAAATACAAAATATTTTTTTATGTGTAATGTCATAGCATTCCAATTCAACATGTTAAAAAATGTAGCAGGGACTGAGCAAGTCAGAATAAATTCCAACCATAGAGATGCTGAAGATTGTTGACCAGGATGTCCATAGCAATGCATGCCAGCTGAGTATTAGACTTGCTGTTTCAGATAGGGATATTTAACACCACCCTGTGGAACTGTACCTGGTTGGTGAAAATTTTGAGTTGCAGTTAGCTGAATAGTAGCCTCCAAAAAAAATGTTCCCATATTCTAATTTGTGGAACCTGTGAATATTACCTTATTTGGTTGTTTGCAGGTGTAAGTTAAGTATCTTGAGAAAAGGTGACCATCCTGGGTTATCCAAGTGGACCCTAAATTCCAAAGCAGTTGTCCTTATAAGAGACACGTGAGGGAAAGACAGAGAAGAGAAGGCGATGTGATCCCAGAGGCAGAGATGGGAGTCACAGAACCACAAGCTAAGGAACTCCTGAAGCCACCTAGAGATGCACGAAACAAGGAACAGATATCCCCTAGGACCTTTGGGGAGAACGCAGTCATTCTGATATCTTGATTTTGGACCTTTCCTTCTTACTCAAATGTGACCTCCATGGTTTCCAGCCTGTATAGTTTCCCTCCCATGTGCGAGATGACAACCAAGAAAGGTCCTTCCTGGCCCCAAGGGATATAACCACTTTAGTATATATAACCACCTAATACCAAAACAAAAAACAAAAACAAAAACAAAAAAAACCTGACTCTTGATCAATGATGTTTTTGAGGAAAGATCTTAATCAAAAAGTAAAATCGAAAGTAAAGGAAACCTCCTTAAAAATGGAGCTGGGAAGCTCTGAAGTAGGAGCTCTCACTCAGGCACGACCACTCAGACACCAAACAGTAAGACAAGTAGTTTACACAGCTCAGTGGGAAGAAGGGAGCAGTTCTCCTTGTCCATCAACAGCTCAGCCAATGAGAAACCACTATGCTCAGCCGGTGTAAAGCCATCACCATCCGAACTCCTTGAAACGACCTCTTGCAATTTCTCCCTTTCCTCCAAAAAAAGCAAAATAGCAAGCCCCTCTTCTCTGTTTCTAGACTTGCCCATGGTTTGTCATCGTTCCCTTGTCCCAAAGTGCAATTCTCTGTTATTCCCAAATAAACCTATTTACTGGTAAAATTGCTAGTGTGCCTCTCTCTCTCTTTTTCCTGTTAAGGTCGGCAAGACACACACCTTATTGGTAATTAGGTGTGGACCTGACTGCAAAGCCTCTATCACTTTTGACATAATTATTATTATTTTTTTAAGCTGTTCTATTCCCTGCCTTCTAGACAATATACCCACTGGCAAAATCAAGGATAGAGCTGGCTTGGGGTTCTTCATGTAACAGAGACGTTTTCCTTCTGCCATTCAGGTTTCGATTCCTGTAGCTGAGCTACACTTCTTACTTGTCGCTTGTTTGCCTACTTACTATTTTGTCATTTTGCTGTGTTGTTGTTTTGTTTTGTTTTGTTTTAGTTTTCTACCTACTAGTATCCTTTTATCCCCTGTTTGCACCCCTTCAACTTCAATAAGGAATTTCTATTTGTGAGACATAATCACGTAAGTTGAAACCACAACTCTGTACCTTGTTTAATTTATCAAGATCTTTTTAAAAATGTTTATTTATTTTTGAGAGACAAAAAGAGACAGAGTATGAACAGGGGAGAGGCACAGAGAGAGAGAGAGAGAGAGAGAGAGAGACAGAGAGAGGCAGACACAGAACCAGAAGCAGGCTCCAGGCTCTGATCTGTCAGCAGAGCCCGATGTGGGGCTTGAACTCATGAACCATGAGATCATGACCTGAGATGAAGTTAGATGCTTAACCGACCGAGCCACTCAGGAGCCCCTATCAAGATCTTTGACCATGTAAAACAGATGAATGTTGCTGGGAGACTATATCCATGTTTTCAAAAACATGATTAATTTTTTAAATTTATTTATTTATTTATTTATTTATTTATTTATTTATTTACTTAGAGAGTGCACAGCAGGGGAGGGGCAGAGAGAAGGAGAGACAGAATCCCAAGCAGGCTCCACACCATTGCCACCAGTACAGAGCCTGATGCAAGGCTTGAACTCACAAACTGTGAATCATGACCTGAGCCAACATCAAGAGTCAGACGCTTAACAGAGTAAACCACCCAGGCACCCCTCAAAAACATGATTATCAAGAAAATTTTGCCTGTTCATAATATTCTGAGGTGTTCTGGAAATGTGCCTTCTAATTTTATGTTGTTCACTTGGATACCGTTTTACTTTTTTTTTTTTTTTTAATTTTGACCTGGATAGCATGAATCTCTATTTTTACTTTAATTAAGAGCTACCTTTATCTGTGTTCCTCCACAAAACTATTATGATTTTAACATTCTAAAAAAAATATATGCTCACTGTAGATTCACTAATAAAATAATCATCTAATGGTAAACTTGAGAAGTTTGCAATTCTTTTCAACAAGTATTCGGGGGAAAAATGTTTCCATGTTGATTATGGAATTTGGATTTTTTTTTCTTTTTTTCCTTTAAAATTTTGTAACGTTTATTTATTTTTGAGAGACTGAGAGAGACAGAACAAGAGCAGGGGAGGGGCAGAGAGAGAGGGAGACACAGAATCTGAAGCAGGCTCAAGACTCTTAAGTTGTCAGCACAGAGCCGTACCTTACCTTACAAACCGTTTGTACATTACAAACCTACGAACCATGAGATCATGACCTGAGCTGAAGTCAGATGCTTAACCAACTGAACCACCCAGGCACCCCTGGATTTTTTGTTTTCTAAAATGTTCTATCATTGTGATTTTCTTTGCTTTCTCATGTCATTACAGACAAACTGTGTCTTTTAAACACAATTTTAGGGGCGCCTGGGTGGCGCAGTCGGTTGAGCATCCGACTTCAGCCAGGTCACGATCTCGCGGTCCGTGAGTTCGAAACCCGCATCAGGCTCTGGGCTGATGGCTCAGAGCCTGGAGCCTGTTTCTGATTCTGTGTCTCCCTCTCTCTCTGCCCCTCCCCCGTTCATGCTCTGTCTCTCTCTGTCCCAAAAATAAATAAACGTTAAAAAAAAAACCACAATTTTAGTGGCTATATAAATTTCTTTATGTAACTATATTAATGTATTTGACTATTTCCTCTTGTTCAGAGAGCGAGTTAGGTTGCTATCTGGAGAATGGACATTCCAGAAAACGAATAGGAAATGTGGACTCCCCCAGGCCAGAGATCATCCTTCATAGGAACATCAGGGTAGCCAGCTGATGTAGCAAAAATGTAATGAGTTTGGAAATGAGGGATAAATGAGTTCAAATGGTAACAGAAACTATTGTATAGTGGAGGCTTTTACTCACAATGAGGTGGAAATTCTCTGGAAGGCTTTGAGCAAACAAGTGTGACAGTTGGACATATATGTAATAGCTCAGAAAAAAAAATGAAGAGGAGAAAAAACAAGACAAGTTCAGAGGTTAATTTTCTAGTCAAGGCAAGGATACTGATGATTAATATGAGTGCTAAAAGTGGAGATAATGAGACATAGGTCATACTGGCTGGATCCATTTTGAAGGGAAAGTGGACAAAATGTTCTGAGTAGATGGAATAGGGAAGAAGAGGAGAAAAAGACAATTTCATGTTTTTGTCCAAAGCCCTTGGAAAGATGACATTACAGATAGCACATTTATTTGTTTTTATTTCAAAAAAATGTCTTTTAATATTTATTTTTCGAGAGAGTGAGACTGTGAGCAGGGAAGGGAGGAGACAGAGGGAGACACAGAATCCACAGCAGGCTCCAGGATCTGAACTATCAGCCCAGAGCCTGGCGCAGGGCTCGAACTCACGGACCATGAGATCATGACCTGAGCCGAAGTCGGACACCCAACCGACTGAGCCACCCAGGCGCCCCTTAAATTTTATTTTTTATTTATTTGATTTTGGGTGATATTCAAATCATTGCCTTTATGCTTCATATGTGTTCAATTTACCCATGTTCTAGTTAATTTCTTAACCGTTTACTCTTTGGAGAGATTCTCAACCATATCTCCCTAAGACATGGCCTGATGTTTTCCCCCTTGTTTTAACACTAAACAGCTTTGCGATATTTACCTCAACCCTTATGTATGAAATTAAACATAAATTCGATCGTCCCTGTTTCCATGAGTAGTTGTTGCACTTTATGATTTTTAGACTGTCATTTTGCCTGGAGTCTCTTAAAGTTGATATAGAGAAGAACATGTTTGTGTGTGTGCAGGTATCATGACTGATATTGAATAGTTCTATGTTATAAAATCTTCATAATAAAGAAAATGCTTTTCCAAATTGTCAACACACTGTATATGTTGACCATGTCTCTGTATCACTTAAACATCTCCCAGAAGAACACTCAAGTCCTTGAACTTTCAAATGCATCATACAGTTTTCACAGGAAACTGAAATACTGAGAGCATATCTTCTTGTTCATGTTATAACTAATACATCCAAGCAGTTTAGGGAGTTTCTTTATTCATTTTCCCAAGGTCAAATACTGGTGGTATAGCCACTAGTTGAGTTCGGGTTTTCTAATATCAGATGGCTAGGCAGGATTCCAAAACTATCCCCAAAGACTCCTCCTCCTGATGTGCTTGTCCTCCCCACTGGTGAATATCATGGGATATCTTCCTTGTGATTAGGTTACTGGAGAGTTGAGCTTAAGTTAATCAAAATGGAGGCTGTCCAGGTGGGCCTGACCTATCAGGTAAGCACTTAAACAGGATAAGACTTTACCAGACTGCTGCCAGGCTTAAAGACACAGCTAGACATGTCACAATTGCATGAAAGGAGACAACTTCTCAAACAGCCACAGAAACTTAAAAGGTCTTGAGACTTTTCATATAGGATTCCTACCCTCATCTGATGCCTTGATTTAATTTTGGTGAGACTTAAAGAGAGGATCCAGCTACCCAATGCCTGGAATCTTTCCTCTTAGATACCCTACCAATAAATGTATATTGTTTTAAGCTTCTAAGTTTGTGGCAATTTGCTCGTCAGCAATAGAAAACTGATATACAACTCTACATAGCTTGTATTCTACTCAATTCAATGCTTCCTATATGAGCTATTCTTTGTAAATATTAAATTCCCCCAGCTTAATATTTATACGGTGATCAAAAATAGTTTTTCCATAACACATCATTTTTCTAATTACCCAGATGGCAGGTAACACATTTATACATAAAATGTCTGCCAACTCATTAATTTTAGAAGTTAAAGTCCCTCTGTCTAAGACACTTTTACCTATGGTTTGGAAAGAGTCTGCTTTCCATGTAAAAGTGCATAATAACAGATATGGAGCTAAAAAATGTTCATTGTATCTTCTTAAAAGGTAGATTTTATGGTGTATATATATGTGTATATATATATATATATATATGCATCTTCATATTAACACATTCTTTGAACATAATAATATATAAAATGAGTTTGTATGAACTCAAATTCTATGGGGCTTTCTTCTGTAGCCTGACTTCTAATGAAACACCGCCCACTTTGAAAGTTATTGAAGTGTGTTAGAAAGCCAACATTCTATTCAAGTAAAGAGGACCAAAAATAAACCTCTTTTAGAGCTTCATTAAAACCATTGTAAAGCAGGAAATGTTTTCTATGAACTTTAATTTAACACATATTTGCATGTAGCAACAAATCAAGTTACTAAAACGTTTTTGGAAAAAAAAAAAGAAAAGAACCTGAATTTGAATGTGTTTGAGGATTTGAAAAAGAGAAGGAAAAAAAAACTATTTCAGCAAAGGAGAAAGAAAAAAAAATTCTGGAGGTAAATAATAAAGGGGAGAAAAAAGAAAAGCAAAATATTAGGATAATTTTAAGTATTGATCTAAACGTATAGTTTTACACAACATTTATTGAATATTTATTAAAATATTATCACATCTAAAAGGGAGAGACCTTCAGTGATTGATTTTTTTCCTTTGTTGTTCCTTAGTGACACTACTTGTCCTTCTCAAGACCATGAAGTGTCTGCAGAATATTCAGTATTGAATGGTGAATGCTTTTATATATGTATAATTTTTTTCTATGTATCGTCAGCAAATTTAAACATACAGAAAATTTGAAACAATTATACAACACATTCCAACATATCGTTCACCTGTTATTCATCTATTTCCTCATCTGCCCTCTCTCCCTGTCCACACACTTAAAGATGAAGGTTTTATACTCGAAATGATTTAAAAATAAGCAGCAATCATTGTCACCCCTTACCCCCAAATAGTTCAACATGAAATTTCTACTAACAATGGCATTATCCTTTTTCTTAAAGCTTACTCATTTATTTTGAGAGAGAGAAAACAGAAAGTGAGCTGGGGAAGGGAAGGGGCAGAGAGAGAGGAGAGAGAGAGAATCCCAAGCAGGCTCTGTGCTGTCAGTGCAGACTCCGATGCAGGGCTCAAACTCACGAACTATGAGATCATGACCCGAGCCATCTCATGGTTTGTGAGTTCGTGACCTGAGCCGAGGTCAAGAATGCTTAACTTAGTGAGCCACCCAGGCACCTCAGCATTACCCTTCATAACCATGATGTCATTATTATATACCAATGATTTTATCGTTGCTATGGTAATATTAATTTTCTCTCTTTGTTTTGTGTTTCAGATCTTCAACATATTTGAATAACCTGGACTATTTGTTTATTGCTTTCTTCCACTATTGATTTATCTAATTGCTTCCACTCAATTTTACTCAGCTTCAGTTTTTTGGGTAGAAGTGAGTGTGGTTGTAGAGTTTCTGTTGTTTCATTTCCATTGTATGAATCAATGGCTAAAGATTGTCATTTTTCTCAATTGCGTCACTAGGTTTAGGTGGTTTCTGCGAAGACTTTGTGTTTTAAAAGTACTTGTTTTCTTTCATAAATAAGAAGTGCCAATTGGTATGAATTCTTTGGACCTCCAGACTGCTAGTTCCTCTTCCCCAACAAATGTTCACCAATTATTTCAGCATGAATTAAGGATCCTTCTCAGAATAAATGACTTCATTGAAAATTCCAAATTGCTACTTCCTGTTCTATCATTTCTCCTATATTTATTGAGAATCAATCTGGCGTAAAAGATCTTTGTTTACATTCATTCTCTCCTTCTCCCTTTGTCTCTTTCTGTCTCTGTCCCCCCCCAACCCTTCTTTCTCTCTCTCTCCTCTTTTCCATTACCCTTACTCACCATATTTATAAATATAAATAAATAAATAAATAAATAAATAAATAAAGACACCTGTGAGGCTCACTCCGTTAAGCAGACAATTCTTGACTTTGGCTCGTGTCATGAACTCACGGTACACGAGCTTGAGACTCGTATTGGGCTCTGTGCTGACACTGGAGAGTTTGCTTGGGATTCTCGCTCTCCTTCTCACTCTGCCCTCTCCTGCTTGTGTTCTCTCTCTCTCTTTCTCAAAATAAATAAATAAACATTAAAAAAACAAAAAAATGCAATCAGTAATATGATCATCCCTGTACTTTGTCAAAATTCAATACCCATTAACACATGAGAATTAATGAATACTTCTTTAACCTGACATCATACATTAAAGTAGGAAGGATGAACATAGTGCACTTAGGAGATCTGGCTTTGGAGTCAGGAGGTTCTAAATGTGCCCCAGTTCCAAAATTTACTAGTGCTGTCACATTGGGAAATAAAGAAAACCTCTGTTCCTCAATTACTTCATTGGGGAGATGAGTTAATAGATCTTTAAATGTGGTGCAGTGCATGGCACATAGTAATGTTTAATAAATATTAGCTAATATCATTACTATTATTATTGCTATCATTATCATTATTATTATTATTATTATTATTTCTTTAGGGATTATCTCAAAAGAGGACATGATTTGGAGTACTTAATTAAATTAGTCCTATCTTTGATATAAAAAGTATTTGAGCCAATGACAAGTAAACTCCTTCTGAAATATAATAGTCAGCAATGTGTCCAGGGATTTCAAATTCCCTCCCAAGCCCTCTGTGAACAAGGGAGACCTGGCTTTTCCCTGAAAGACAGGAAGCAGGAAATGCACAAGTCAAATCTGAAACCTGGACTCAGATTGGAGCTGCTGATGTTAATGTTGAGCCCGCACTGCTAGGATGTGGCCTTCAGACATGAACCTGGTAAGAGTCGCTCCCCTGAAATGGTAAATGGGGAGGGAAAGGGTACAAAAGTGATCAAGGAGGAGAAACGGATGCCATGGCACCACGTGAAATATGGAGTTACAGAGAAGAAGAATTCCAGGACTTCTGAGGCAAAGGATCTTGTGGCAGAGGTTAAGGAGCCACAAGAGGATTGTTTTAGGAATTCGGGTGATTTCTGTCTTTTGTTGTTGTTGTTGTTGTTGTTGTTGTCATCCACGCAAAGAAAGAGTTTTATTGTTTTCATAGATGCATTAGGCTATAAAATTAACATACTAAAATACATGGAAGCAACCTAAATGCCCATCAGCGGATGAATGGATAAAAAAAAAAAAAACGCATGATATACATAAACTATTCAATTTTATTCCACCTCAAAATAGAAAGAAACGCTACCGTATATGACACCATGGATGAACCTGAGGATATAACGCTAAGTAAAATCAGATAGTCACAGAAGGATAAACGCTGCATGAATCCACTCATATGAAATATCTAAAATAGTCAAACCGAGAGTGCAGTGGTGGATGCCAAGGGCTGGGGCAGAGGGAAATGAGTTGTCTTCAATGGGTATAAAATTTCAGTTATACAATGTGAACACATTCTAGAGGGGTTGTACAACTTACTGCTTATGTTTATCAGTACTGTATTGTCCACTTAAAAATTTGTTAAGAGCATAGATCTCATGGTTAGTGATCTTACCAAAAGACAACAACAAGTTAAAAGTAAATAAGTAAATAAATAAATAAATAAGTAAATAAATAAATAAATTCTATCTTGTTACTTGTCAGTTCTTGGGGAAGTGCTATTCTGTCTAATTCACAGTAATACACCTGGTTCTGAGAACCTGACCTGGTGTTTTGTAAGGGCCCAATAAAAGTTTTTGGAAGTAAGCAGTGTCAGTTTTGCTTAGGATTCCTTAGAATTGGCTCCATGTACCCTTCACCTGCATTTAAAGAAATGAGAGCACTTAGCATATTTACACATGTTTTCTACATTCTCAAACATGCAAAATTATACTAATTAAGGTATGAAAATATTCTACAAATAAATAGAATATTAAACCGGTGACCAATAGTGGGTAGACCATAAATAAGTTTGCTTTAGTATGGCATTCTTACCTTTCCTCTGATCTTCTATGTGTTTAATAAATGCACATATATATGCAAGTGTATAGTAAATGTATATATCTGTGTGTGTGTTTCTAATGCACATATATGTTATACCGAGTAAGCTATCAGATCATTAGAATACAAATGTTTAAAACAACTGAAATTCCTCTAAAACTGATGTAAAATTTTTAAATTTTTTTTTAACATTTATTTATTTTTGAGACAGAGAGAGACAGAGCATGAACAGGGGAGGGTCAGAGAAAGAGGGAGACACAGAATCTGAAACAGGCTCCAGGCTCTGAGCTGTCAGCACAGAGCCCGACGCGGGGCTCGAACCCACGGACCGCGAGATCATGACCTGAGCCGAAGTAGGACGCTTAACGGACTGAGCCACCCAGGCGCCCCTGTAAAATTTTTAGTAACACCCATCTAGCTCTCAAAGAGAAAAATAATGACTATGGTATATATAGTTTAAATTATAATAGAGATCATATATATGAGTTGCCTTTGTAAACCAACCCACAGATTATTATTATCACTTAACAAGATACAAAGATTATAATAAACTTAGTGTGTACTTGTCCTATATACACAATACAGCAGTTATTAAATAGATCATAAGTTGATAAGTTCTTGTGCAAATATTTGTTACTGAAAGCATGCCATCCACATCCACAAATAATGCTTGTATGAGAGGCGACACAAGACTAGAAAATGACCTTGTTATGAGGTGCTACATACCCTAATGGCCTTTATTAGATTAGGATTCTATCTGTAATTTAATGAAGGGTCACTTGTTACCTGGGTGAGCAATTTCAGCCCTTCAAATTATGAACCTCGTTCTAAATCTATGCCTATTCGGTGGATGGTAGAGTGATTCTTGTTGAAGTCCAAAAATAACACTCAGCTGAATGCACATGCTTTGGATGAACTATATGGGGTATAACTGGCAGAGATTCAGAAGAATCAATTGCTCTGATTTCACCACCCGGTAAATGGACCGAAGCTGATGGTCTAAATTGAAAGTAATAGTTGGAATGTTCTACAATGGCTCTGCTCCAGAGCATGTAAGACCACTTCACTGAACAGTTTAAGCACCAGCCAATTACATCTCAAAATTCAGTTAGTATCTTCCTGAACTATCTCTGCACTTTATGTAACACATTTCCACAACATAAATGCACTGAGTTACACTTTGTGTAGCTGATTGAATGATTGTTATTAGTACTTTGTCAAAAATGTTATGATTGGAAAAAATGCTTCTAGCAAAAACAATTACTATACTAATTATAGCCTCGTATAATAACAACTTCCATTTTACATCTTCATGTTTAGATTCCCGATTGTCCTATATGTTTGCCATTCTAACGTTAGCCGATAGACGTCAACAAATGTGGAAGCAACAAGGACACTTTCTTGTATAGTTTTATTTTTATATATAGTTACTGATGTATTTAATGTTAACCATTCATTTCTATTTGACTAATTTCTATTTAACTAAAAGTTTAATGACCCATGGATTGTTTATCTTTATTAACCATTTCTCTTTCTATTTACATGTGAATTTAATTATATTGGATTTCTCACAGTTATTTTCTTCTTATACCAATCATCGTGTGAAGACTTTTATAGAATGATGTATACACATACGGTGTAACACATTTCCCCAAATCTAACAAAGTCAAGCTTTTCTTTTTACTTTAGTGTTTTGAAGAAAGAGGATGTTTTGCACACAGTGTGCATGTAAGTGGTCGTTTTCATAAATACATAAAGTTGATTTGAACCAAATTCAATAAAGAGTGCTTTAGAATTAAGAGTTCATGATACACTTGCCTAAGGACAATACAGTGCATGTGTAATATACAGTATATGAACCACAGAGATCTAATGCATAGTATAATGAATATAGACAGTAATATTGTATTTTAATTATGTGATACATGTCACTACAATGGCAATCATATTAAAATATAAATGCATTAAAGTAACACCCTGTACACCCAAATTTATACAATGTTACGTGTCAAATTTATCTAACAACAACAACAAAAAATGGTCACATGCCAGGGATCGTATATTTCTTGGTCTTTTCTATATACTCAATGCTTATTCCATGTCTAGGAAGACATTCAGTAGGGGTTTTGAGTGCTAAATAAATCCAGAAAGAAGAAAATAATTTTTGTAATATTTCAAAGACAGAAAAGGTAATATTCAATAGTTCGACAGGGTAAGACTAACCTGATTTATGTAAGTAAGTAGTTTTTGGTTACTTAACATGGCAGGCTCTTTGCTTGGGAATGAGACTTCAAAGGTGACTATGAACTAAAGCATCTTCAATTTAATAATCAAGACCAGTATTTATAAGAAATAATTATGGTACAATTTGCAAAGATTTATAATACTCTAGCTACTATTGCCAAACATTCTTAAAAGCAGAGTATATTTGAACAAGGAACTATCAACATTCCTTTTCACCTTAAGAACTTCAATTTTATCATTCCTCTAAGCATCTGAAATATCTTTTGAAAATGTATGTAGCAGCCTTTATGCCAAATTTTCTAGGGAAATTATATGATTTTATGAATAAGCACTTTGGTGGCCATCAAAGAAAATTATATTATCCATGGACTCTCTAAAGTCATAAAATTTGCATAGACAGTTTGCAAAAATGTTAACTCTGTGAGCTGATAGATATACTAATTAGCTTAATTGTGGTGATGATTTTACAATGTATACATATATCAAAACATCAAATAGTTCACCTTAAATACATATAGTTTTTATTTGTCAATTTTACCTCAAGTAAACTGAAAAAAAAATCAAATTATACCCTTTAAAATATTATTTAGTCAGGAATGCCTGGGTGACTCAGTTGGTTGAGCGTCTGACGTCAGCTCAGGTCATGATCTCACAGCTCCTGAGTTCGAGCCCCGCATCAGGCTCTGTGCTGACAGCTTGGAGCCTGGAGCCCACTTTGGATTCTGTGTCTCCCTCTGTCTCTGCCCCTAACTCACTCTCATTCTGTCTCTGTCTCTCTCAAAAATAAATAAACATTAAAAAAAATTTTAAGTCTTATTTAATCAGCCATTTTTTTTCAATATATGGAGTTTATTGTCAAATTGGTTTCCATACAACACCCAGTGCTCATCCCAAAAGGTGCCCTCCTCAATACCCATCATCCACCCTTCCCTCCCTCCCACCCACCATCAACCCTCAGTTCTCAGTTTTTAAGAGTCTCTTATGCTTTGGATCTCTCCCACTCTAACCTTTTTTCTTTTTTTTCCTTCCCCTCCCCCATGGGTTTCTGTTAAGTTTCTCAGGATCCACATAAGAATGAAAACATATGGTATCTGTCCTTCTCTGTACGGCTTATTTCACTTAGCATCACACTCTCCAGTTCCATCCACATTGCTACAAAGGGCCATATTTCATTCCTTCTCATTGCCACATACAGATATCACCTCACGCCAGTCAGAGTGGCCAAAATGAACAAATCAGGAGACTATAGATGCTAGAGAGGATGTGGAGAAACGGGAACCCTCTTGCACTGTTGGTGGGAATGCAAACTGATGCAGCCACTCTGGAAAACAGTGTGGAGGTTCCTCAAAAAATTAAAAATAGACCTACCCTATGACCCAGCAATACAACTGCTAGGAATTTACCCAAGGGATACAGGAGTACTGATGCATAGGGGCACTTGTACCCCAATGTTTATAGCATCACTCTCAACAATTGTCAAATTATGGAAAGAACCTACCTACATGTCCATCAGCTGATGAATGGATAAAGAAATTGTGGTTTATATACACAATGGAGTACTACGTGGCAATGAGAAAGAATGAAATATAGCCATTTTTATATCTTCTTTGGAGAGATGTCTTTTAAAGTCTTCTCCATTTTTTTTTTATTTAGGTTGTTGGTTTTTTGTTGTTGAATTGTAGGAATTCCTTATATATTCTGGATATTAATCCCTTATCAGATATGTGATTTGCAAATATTTCTTCCATGGGCATAAGAGGTTTTGATTACCAACAAGTTTTAAACATATATATATATATATATATATTTAAAGTATATCTATATCTATACTTTGAGCATATTGAAACTATTTGCTACTATCAAGACACTTAAATTAACAGAGAAATATTTCTCTCAGCTTTCAACGTATACAACATCATGTATAAATTGGCATTGTTAATGAACAGTGTCTAACACAGAGAGTGTTCTAAGATGGCCTCTCCAATGATCCCTTGTTGCTGCACTCTTGAGTAAGGCCATCTCTTTGAATTTGGGACGGCCTAGTGACTTGCTTTTAACTAATAGACTATAGCCAGTATAATTAGATATTGCTTCCATGATTGGGTTACAAAAGATTGTAACTTTTGTCTTGCCATAACGTTCTTTCTACTGTTCTTTCAGTTTGTATGCTTTGATAAAATGAACTGCCATTTTGGAGGGAACCATTTGGCAGGGAAATAAAGGCAACACAAACTTTGAATCAATGATGTTTGATGGGTTGAAGTCTGGAAAAAATGATGTGACTCAGAAGACTCCAGTAAAGTCTTCAGATGAGACCTCAGTCTCGGTTGGCCCCTCAATTTCAGCCTTGTGACAGATCTTAATGCAGAGAACCCAGCTATGCCATGAGACTGAGAGAAAATAAATATGCATTGTTTTAAGCCACTAAATTTGTGGCAATCCATTATGCAACAATACATAATGCTGTTTCTTAAAATTTTCTGTGTTGAAATGATCAGGAGATAAATAACCCTATGAAAATATCTTTAGAATAGCATATACTTAGTATAAAATAACATAAATAGACCTATTTCCATATCTATTAAAAATAATTCTAGACCAATTGCTTAAAAAATAAAAGTTAAACAGGATTCTAAACTGCAGCTATAAAGAAAAAAAATGTGGAAATTCATGGATGAAAAAATAAATAAAAATTACTTCCAGAAAATGGAAAATAATGTTAGCCAATAATTTGTAAAGAAGTGGAATATGAATCACAAAAAAATACATACTATTGAACTAATTCAGTATTAATTTTTTTTAAGTGAGTTTTATTTGGTAAAACTCAATGTGGGCAAAGACGCAGAGAAGCAGTAGTTCCATCTATGACTTTGGCCTTCGCGAATGTATTATATAATAACCACAGTGTGGGTTTATTCTTTCCCAGCCCCTGAATCTTATTAGAATAGTTATGTACAACCATGTTCCTATTGAAGATAATGGGTCCAAAAAAGTTTTTTTGTTGCTGTTGTTGTTGTTGTTTGTTTTTTGTTTTTGGTTAATGGAGTCCTTACCAATCTATATTCTGGAAGGAACCAATTGACTTTTCTTCCTCAATAATTTGAATTTAGAGTCACAAGGATGAAATCACAAGATAGGATAGTGGTGGATTCAGGAGTAGGAAGAAAATAAATCTGGTAAAGAAAGCCAAAGATGAAAACAAAAACACAGAAATTTTAATTGTTCTCCAGAGGTATGTGTTCTGAACAAAGAAGAAAGGAACATACAAAGAGAAAGAATCATATCTAGCAACTATGGTATGTGAGAGGGAAAGAAAACTCTAGAACCAATACTAGCCTTTTAGAATGTGTTAGACTAGGGCGCAGGTTACTTCTCATAAATTAACTTTTGTTTCTTTTTTCTAAGTATCCCTTTTTAAAATAATTTTTAGTGTTTATTTATTTTGAGGCCAGTGAGAGAGAGAGCGAGAGAGAGAGAGAGAAAGAGAGAGGAAGGGGCAGAGAAAAGGAAGAGAGAGAATCCAAAGCAGGTTCTGTGCTGACAGCACAAATTGTGAGATCCTGACCTGAGCCAAAATCAAGAGTCAGATACTTAACCGACTGAGCCACCAAGGAGCCCCAATAATTTTTTTTAACTTGATGGATTGTCATCATTTAACACATTAATCGTAAATAATATTACCTTAGTACTCAAAATCTCTTTCTAGGTATCAGTCCTTAAGACAAACATCTATATTAGGTAATATATGATGAATCAAAACGCTTCAAACACACTAAAATGCAACTAAATTGGATAGTTAAGTAGATTGAAATACTTCCAGTGAGGTGTAACATGATGTTTCATGTGATTACTATTTATCCTGGGTATGATAAGTGGTTTAGACAAAGGACATGAAGGAAATAAAAAATAACTGAGAAAGCAGGAAATATTTATTTTACAAAATAAAGGTAAGCATTTAAATCCTAAATATTTAGATGCCATACATAATATTATTCTATTAATATAGTATATATTTTATTACTTTTATTTTCAAAGTCATATGAGCTCTAGAATGCACTAAAGAGTCTTCAACTTTATGTAAGAACATATTTCTTTAAGCTGGTTATAGACAGTTGCAACAGGGAAATTTCAATTTTGAGTGAAAAGACTTTTCATCATTCCTTGACTGGTCATTTAGATTTGTAGATGATTTAGTTGCAACATTATTCTCCATATATCATAAATATTGTATATAATTTGTATACACATATATATGAATTAAATGAATAAAACATTTAATGTACAAGTCAGAATGATATGATCCATCTTCTTTGAACATTGAATAAAATATATACATATATATGTATATATTTTATATTTATATTTAATTCAATGGTCAAAGAAGGTAGATGATGTTATTCTGACTCTTAAGCACTAAGTGGAAACGTGTGTCATTCATTCAACTGGGCCTTTTTCCCCGCATCAAACACAGAGTGACTCACACCTGTGTTTTAAGTTCTTTGGTTTATGTCCAAGATATGAAAGTTGTCTAGTGTGCTCATACGTGGGCTTTCATCTGAACTTTGCCTTGACTTTTCTCCCCCACCACTCAATCTGTTACTGTCAAATAATTATTCTGTAATATATATATCTATATATAAATGTATATATATATAAATGTATATATATTTATATATATATAATTATATATATATATATAATTACACATTTCATTTCTAGTTTCAAACGTGTCAGTTACTAGCTGAGTGACATTTGTGTTACTTTTTAAGCTTTTGGAAGGCCATTTGTTTGTCATTGTTTTGTTTTGTTTTATGTTTCCTTAAAATAATCACTCTAGGAAAAGTTGATGAGTTTCATGCCAAAAGAAAATCAATATGACCAGATATGGTACATATATCTTATTCATGTGCTTTGTTTATAGAACTAATGTTCTCTAATCTCTACCCAATCATTTCTAGAAAAAACTTATGATTTCTGTAATGCAAGAATTGTGAAACTAATTATTTAAGGAAATTCAAGTCTCAAAATATTCTCATATGGATTAAAGATGAAATTTTAAAGATGCTTTAATGATCTCTACTGAAGATGCACTAAATTATCTTTGAAATATCTTCAGTCAGCCATGAGCTAAGATAAAATTGGTCAAATTTAATTTTGTCAATATGAACACAAAACCTCTTACATAACTCAAACTAAATAATTAGACTGAGACCCACCGAAGCATATCAGCTAGAAACCACCTGATACAGTCAGCTAATTTTCCAGAATGAAATAATGCAACCACAAAAATAACACTTTTTACTGTTTAGGAACTGATGTAGCTTTCCAAAAGTTAATTTAGAATTCAAACGATGTAATTTCCTATTTAGAATAATTTCATAAAGAAGAAAAAGAAAAAATATATATGTTTTAAATATTTCAGGATCAATACAATTACATCTGTAATTTTAAGATAGGTAAACTATTAAATCAAATTATTTTCTGAAATAAGTTGATATAGTCTAGATGATTTATTAACATAATCAATGTGGCCTATGGAAGAAGACCCAATTGTGACATGATTTAAAGTATATAGTAACTCTTAGATAAATATACTATCAAAACATCTGTTTTACATGAAACACCATAAATCAAATATTTAAGGAGAAATAGACATAAATGCAGAATATTATTAATATTTCAGGATGTCATTAATTTTGCAAAGAAAAAGAATGCTGGAAAAGAATTTATATAACCACTAATTTTGATTTCAAATAGCATTCATTGCAAAGCATTGTGGTTGTTTAAACTGGACAAATATCAATTGCCAAAGACTTCCTGCCAAAGGCCATCAGGAACGCTCTACAGTTGGATTTGTTACTGTTTTCAAAAAAAGAAAATAAGCAGCATAGAGAACCATGGACCTTTTCAGTAACTCTTTTCAGTAAGAGGGTGTTAGAGAAGCCTATCATATGATTTGAACTTTCATTGGGTAATTCTTGGGAAGGTCCTAAGAAAGCAGACTCTGCTCATGATTGGACATTGTCAGGTAAAAGGATCATTTTAAGTTTGAATATCTCAGTAAATATAAGCTATAAGAAACACAAACTAGGTAGAGAAGCAGCTGTCATTTAGTTTAGCAGAAAGGGAAGCTTGAGATTTCATGAGTTACACAGTGACCTTGTTTTGTCTGACTTCATCATTCACCCAAAGTTGACTTGATAATGTTCTGTTCTCATAAACAACAATATTGTTTATGTTCAACAGGATAGCATGGTCTAGATGTGAGCATCAAACCAGTTTGTAAAAATACTAAGCCCTACCTCTAAGCACCTCTAAGCATCAGGTAAGTTCTGGAATGTTAGGGACTTGTTTGCTTTACCAGAGTTTATTACAGCAGCTACCAGCTGTTTGATCGAAAACACAAAGTTTCATGAAATTATTAATGACTGCTTTGAAAGTCATTAATACTTGATGATGTTGGATAATCTGATTCTGTTGGATAATTCATTTATATTTTAGACTACAAATTAAGTCTCCAAGAGTTTAAGGGGATAGCTAATGGATCATTACGGATTCTAGACAGAATCAAGAAACAAACTAATTTCTTTTGAGATGAGAATGGTGTGATTTCTTCTATACCAGTTTAGTCTTTCAGATGACATGTTACACAAAGTTTTTTTTTTTAATCTAGCTTTATTGAGGTATAATTGAAAAATAAAAAGTATATATTTAATGTGCACAAGTTTGATACATACATACATATATATATATTTGTGTGTATATATATATATATTTGTGTGTGTATATATATATATATATATATACACAACATAAAATAATCACCAGTATCAAGATAATTAACATATGCATCACTTTACATAGTTAAAATTTTCTTTTTCAGGTGGGGGTGGGGATAAGAATAGTTAAAACCTGCCCTTTTAGCAAATTTCAAATATACAATTCAGTAGTGTTAATTACAGTTAGATTTTTGTGACTCTAGATATCCAGAACTTCCTCATCTTCCATAACTGAAATATCGTATGTTTTCACCAACATCTCCCCATTCCGCACCACCCCCCAGTTTCTGGGGATCACCATTCTACTCTCATTCTATCTGCCCTCCATATTAGATCCTATAGAGTGTCATTCTCATACTAACAGTATCTAGCACTTTCTTTTAGTACTTTTTTTTTTTTTTTTGTAACTCTTTGTCGTTTCTGATCAGAGACCTCCTTTCTTGGCCAATGTCAAATTGTAGTGAATTCAGCTACTCAAATTCTGTACCTCCATACCCATGCGTCTCAATATGGCTGGAGTAAACAGCTGAGACAGGTCATGCATCATAATCACTAATACAAATGGGCCTTAATGCTACTTGGGGATTCTCATATGTTTGGAGTTAAGGATGCTTTCCTACTTTCAAAGGAAATATGTAATTATCCTAGAGATAAAATTAGCATCGTGTTCTAACGCAGAATGAGTAAGTGCACACAATGGGCACAGTGTGTGTGGTAGTCAGAGACAATACCTTTATATCTTGATATAAACTGAAAATGAAAAGTCTCCTCTAACACTGATCTTCAAAATAGGTGATAAGAACTTCTTCCCTTTCTCATGAGTTACATGGACTCTAGTCAAACAGCTTAATCTCTGACTTTTCCAAAACTATGCAGTAAAAAAGTCCTATGATGTCCATAAGAAATAGGATGATGCTGAGAGAGATCTGGTGTCGTTTTCCACAACAAAAAAACCAGCTTTGTGGCGGATGCTTTTGATTCATGGGTCTTGTCTCCTTGGCCCACAGCTGAGTTCAGCTGCATCTGGATATGCTGTCAGCATCATGCTTACATACCCGCCTCGATTTTCTTTCTTTCTGCTCCGGGGTCTTCTCCGTACTTGCTCAGGCCACAGGAGCCACTGCCCCAAATTAACACTATTGAGGGTACCTCTCAACCAGTTTGGTGTATGAACAAAGATAGAAATATTCTAATCTTCCAACCTTTGGACTAATAACGTCAACAAAATTTCTTAGGCTTTTAACATTTCGCAGTAGCATCTGCTTCTATTACCTAGAGCAACATCTTCAATATTAGACCCACTATTTGTTTTTTTCTCAGTCTTTATGTCTTTGGACAGATTTGTTTGATACCTTTGGTTTGAAAAGAGTTCCAATGTTATAAATTATTTACATGATCTCGAAGCATTTCCCTACAACTCACTAGTTAATGACACAGGGCAGAAGACTAGATTTACTTGGAGAGAGATTTACTGGTGCACACACTGTATGTCAGTAATCAGCACGGTCACCTCCATTGTTGGCATGGAGTGATATCGTGTACCCCCTGTTGTAACGCACCAAAAGGAAAACATAATCCTGGGGTGTTCCTGTCAAAGTTGCAGAAGCTAAATCTGCTCATGGCTAAAATAAATTTTTAAAAAACTCAAATATTTAGACACATTCTGCAGAATGATGTCCGGTACTCCTCCACACACTGGTGCTAAAAATGTCAAAGGGAAGAAAAGCAAAGTTGAGAAAGCCTTGCAAATTAAAGAATACTACAGAGATATGCCAACTACATACAATGCATGACCCCAATGAATACTTAACTTGGGAAAAGTAAATAGCTACAAGGATACTTTTGGAACAGTTGACAAAATCTGAATATGGAGGTGGATTAAATACCAGCCAAGATAACACTGTATCAGTCCAAGCGCAGCCAACCCTTCAGCACATGAATGAACAAGCCAAGATGAAATCACCCGACCAAATCCCACATATTTAGTAAATATATCTGAGCTTGTGGGGGAGCTTTAAACTTGTATTTTTTTAAGCATTGTCATGGTGACAAAAACTAACATATTAACACTGCTAACATATATAAGGGGAAATCACTAATCTAGTCTAGCCCTGAATTTAACAGTGTATATATTTTTTAAGTTTACTTATTTATTTATTGAGAGAGAGAGAGAGAGAAAGAGAGAGAGAGACAGAGAGAGAAAGTGGAAATTGAGTGGGGTGGGGGAGGCAGAAAGAGGGGGAGAGAGAAAATCCCAAGGAGAATCCATGCTGTCAGCGCAGAACCTGATGTAGGGCTCAAACTCATGAACCATGAGATCATGACCTGGACTGAAACCAAGAATTGGTTGCTTAACCAACTGTGTCACCCAGGTGCTCCTAATAGTGTATAATTCTTAAGATGGAAATGAATCATTCATTAAGTTGTCTCTTTCCCCAACTGACTTCAGCTTTAAAAAATATTGAACTATTAACATAGATCATAAACCATTATCAATAAAAATACAATAATGGCATATATCAATTGGTCTTACCAAGAAGATAAATTTTAAGAATATTATCTATTATACAAAGTGCATCTGGTTGGGGTACTTGAATTCTTACAAGTTCAGTAAGCATATGTCAGTTCCATTTCTGGTTCAAAGATAGAAAATTCACAAGGGACCATTGCTCTCATTCGAACAACCAAAATACATGCATGGAATAGGCTAAAAATTACAGTTTAAAAAATCTCAGAAAACTAAAATACAATCTAAATTAACTTTCAAAAAATGACAACACTTTCATGGAATTTAGGAGACCAAGACGTCTTTAATCCGTGGAAAATTATATTATGAGAAGGAATTTATCTTCTACAGAAGAATAGAACTCAAAGGGAGGGATAAGTAGAAAACAAATACAAAATGAGGGAGTTAAACCCAACCATGGCAATATTAGCTAGCCTCTCGTGGCTTCCGTGAAACCTCATTGTTCTGGTGAAAATTATCTTTAAATTTTATTACCTGCAGGTAAGAATGGTAACATCATACTAAGGATGTATGTCGAACATTATAAATAAACTGCTGGCCCTTCTACACTGGAAGTAACCCAATTTAGTTAACTCAGCATCAAATGGGCAGTTTATCTACTAGAGAAATGTCTCCATCTTGTGGACTGTTTCTGACTTGATCATTGGCAGAATGAACCACGAAAAATGGTAGAACTTCCATCATCCTTCATAGCTGAGCATCAGAGTTTTGGAGCCCTTATCTAGCCTTCATATTTGCAACCATGTTCATCAGTCCAATGTGCCAGCACTGGGCTGGCTGATATAACTGGACGGGACAATTTATTCACTTGATTTATTTGTTTTTGGAACCTCTGCCTTGTGGTTCTCTCTGGGGATGTTAACATGTGATGCAGAGATCTTCAGACTTTTTTTTTCCCACTCCCTCATATTTATCCATATGCCTCTAACTCATATTACCTTTGTTCCCTATCTTTCAGTTTTATGCCTCACATGTTATTTTTTTTATAATTTAAATTTATTTTTTATTCTTTAAAATTTACATCCAAATTAGTTAGTATATAGTGAAGCAATGATTTCAGGAGTAGATTCCTTAATGCCCCTTACCCATTTAGCCCATCCGCCCTCACACAACCCCTCCAGCAATGCTCAGTTTGTTCTCCATATTTATGAGTCTCTTTTGTTTTGTCCCCCTCCCTGTTTTTATATTCTTTTTGTTTCCCTTCCTTTATGTTCATCTGTTTTGTCTCTTAAAGTCCTCATATGAGTGGAGTCCTATGATTTTTGTCTTTCTCTGACTAATTTCACTTAGCATGATACCCTCCAGTTCCATCCATGTAGTTGCAAATAGCAAGATTTCATTCTTTTTGATTGTCGAGTAATACTCCATTGTATATATATACATTTTCTTTATCCATTCATCCATCGATGGACATATGGTCTCTTTCCATACTTTGACTATTGTTGATACTGCTGCTATAAACATGGCAGTGCATGTGTCCCTTCGAAACAGCACACCTGTATCCCTTGGATAAATGCCTAGTAGTGCAATTGCTGGGTCGTAGGGTAGTTCTATTTTTAGTTTTTTGAGGAACCTCCATACTGTTTTCCAGAGTGGCTGCACCAGCTTGCGTTCCCACCAACAATTCAAAAGAGATCCTCTTTCTCCACATCCTCGCCAACATCTGTTGTTGCCTGAGTTGTTAATGTGAGCCATTCTGACAGGTGTAAGGTGGTATCTCATTGTGGTTTTGATTTGTATTTCCCTGATGACGAGTGATGTTGAGCATCTTTTCATGTGTCGGTTGGCCATCTGGATGTCTTCTTTGGAGAAGTGTCTACTCATGTCTTTTGCACTGATATTTGTTTTTTGGGTGTTGAGTTTGATAAGTTCTTTGTAGATTTTGGATACTAACACTTTATCTGATATGTCATTTGCAAATATCTTCTCCCATTCTGTCAGTTGCCTTTTGGTTTTACTGATTGTTTCCTTTGCTGTGCAGAAGCTTTTTATTTTGATGAGGTCCCAGCAGTTCATTTATGCTTTTGTTTTCCTTGCCTCTGGAGAAGTGTTGAGTAGGAAATTGCTGTGGGCAAGATGAAAGAGGTTTTTGCCTGTTTTCTCCTCGAGGATTTTGATGGCTTCCTGTCTTACATTGAGGTCTTTCATCCACTTTGAGTTTATTTTTGTGTATGGTGTAAGAAAGTGGTCCAGGTTCATTCTTCTGCATGTTGCTGTCCAGTTTTCCCAGCACCACTTGCTGAGGACACTGTCTTTATTCCATTGGATATTCTTTCCTGCTTTGTGAAAGATTAGTTGCCCATATGTTTGTGGGTCCATTTCTGAGTTCTCTATTCTATTCCGTTGATCTGAGTGTCTGTTCTTGTGCCATTACCATACTGTCTTGATGATTACAACTTTGTAGTATAGCTTGAAGTCTGGGATTGGGATGCCTCATGCTTTGGTTTTCTTTTTCAAGATTGCTTTGGCTATTCGGGGTCTTTTCTGGTTCCATACAAATGTTAGGATTATTTGTTCTAGCTCTGTGAAGAATGCTGGTGTTATTTTGACAGGGATTGCATTGAATATGTAGATTACTTTGGGTAATATCGACATTTTAACAATATTTGTTCTTTCTATCCAGGAGCATGGAATCTGTTTCCATTTCTTTGTGTCTTCTTCAATTTCTTTCATAAACTTTCTATGGTGTTCAGTGTATAGATTTTTTCACCTCTTTGGTTAGATTTATTCCTAGGTATTTTACAGTTTTTGGTGCAACTGTAAATGGGATCGATTCCTTGATTTCTCTTTCTGTCACTTCATTGTTGGTGTATAGGAATGCAACCGATTTCTGTGCATTGGTTTTATATCCTGCCACTTTGCTGAATTCATGTATTAGTTCTAGCAGTTTTTTGGTGGAATCTTTTTGGTTTTCCATATAGAGTATCATGTCATCTGCGAAGAGTGAAATTTTGACCTCCTCCTGGATGATTTGGATGCCTTTTATTTCTTTGTGTTGTCTGATTGCAGAGGCTAAGACTTCCAAAACTATGTTGAATAACAGTAGCGAGAGTGGACACCCCTGTCTAGTTCCTGACCTTAGGGGGAGTGTTCTCAGGTTTTTCCCCATTGAGGATGATATTAGCCTTGGGTCGCTCATATATGTCTTTTATCATCTCGAGGTATGATACTTCTAAACCTATTTTCTTGAGGGTTTTTATCAAGAAAGGATGCTGTATTTTGTCAAATGCTTTCTCTGCATCTATTGAGAGGATCATATGGTTCTTGTCCTTTCTTCTATTGATGTGATGAATCATGCTAATTGTTTTGTGGATATTAAACCAGCCCTGCATCCCAGGTATAAATCCCACTTGGTCATGGTGAATAATTTTTTTAATGTATTGTTGGATCCGGTTGGCTAATATCTTGTTGAGAATTTTTGCATCCATGTTCATCAGGGAAATTGGTCCTTAGTTCTCCTTTTTAGTGGGGTCTCTGTCTGGTTTTGGAATCAGGGTAATGCTGGCTTCATAGAAAGAGTTTGGAAGTTTCCTTCCATTTCTATTTTTTGGAACAGCTTCAAGAGAATAGGTGTTAACTCTTCCTTAAATGTTTGGTAGAATCCCCCTGGAAAGCCATCTGGTCCTGGACTCTTGTTTTTTGGCAGATTTTTGATTACTAATTCGATTTCCTTACTGGTTATGGGTCTGTTCAAATTTTCTATTTCTTCCTGTTTCAGTTTTGGTAGTGTATATGTTTCTAGGAATTTGTCCATTTCTTCCAGATTGCTCATTTTAATGGCATATAATTGCTCCTAATATTGTCTTATTATTGTTTTTATTTCTGTTATGTTGGTTGTGATTTCTCCTCTTTCATTCTTGATTTTACTTATTTGGGTCCTTTCCTTTTTCTTCTTTATCAAACTGGCTAGTGGTTTATCAATTTTGTTAATTCTTTCAAAGAACCAGCTTCTGATTTAATTGATTTGTTCCATTATTTTTTTGGTTCCAATAGCATTAATTTCTGCTCTAATCTTTCTCATTTCCTGTATTCTGCTGGTTTTGGTTTTTATTTGCTGTGCTTTTTCCAGCTCCTTAAGGCGTAAGGTTAGGTTGTATATCTAAGATCTTTCTTCCTTCTTTAGGAAGGCCTGGGTTGCTATGTACTTTCCTCTTATGACAGCCTTTGCTGCATCCCAGAGGTTTTGGGTTATGGTTCTATCATTTTCATTGACTTACATATACTTTTTAATTTCTTCTTTAACGGCTTGGTTAGCCCATTCATTCTTTAGTAGGATGTTATTCAGTCTCCAAGTATTTGTTACCTTTCCAAATTTTTTCTTGTGGTTGATTTCGAATTTCATAGCACTGTGGTCTGAAAATATGCATGGTATGATCTTGATCTTTTTGTATGTACTTAGGGCTGATTTGTGTCCTAGTATATGGTCTATTCTGGAGAACGTTCCATGTGCACTGGAAAAGAATGTATATTCTCCTGCTTTAGGATGAAATGTTCTGAATATATCTGTTAAGTCTATCTGGTTCAATGTGTAATTCAAAGCCATTGTTTCCTTGTTGATTTTTTGATTAGATGATCTGTCCATTGCTGTGAGTGGGGTGTTGAAATCTCCTACTATTATGGTATTACTATCAATGAGTTTCTTTATGTCTGTGATTAATTGATTTCTATATTTGGGTGCTCTCACATTTGATGCATAAATGTTTACAATTGTTAGGTCTTCTTGGTCTATAGACCCCTTGATTATGATATAATGCCCTTCTGAATCTCTTGATACAGTCTTTATTTTAAAGTCTAGATTGTCTGATATATGTATGGCTACTCCGGCTTTCTTTTGTTGACCATTAGCATGATAGATGGTTCTGCATCCTCTTATTTTCAATCTGTAGGTGTCTTTAGGTCTAAAGTGGGTTTCTTGTAAACAGCATATAGATGGGTCTTGTTTTCTTATCCATTCTGTTTTCTTATCCATCCTATGTCTTTTGATTGGAGCATTGAGTCCATTGACATTTAGAGTGAGTACTGAAAGCTATGAATTTATTGCTATTATGATGCTTGTAGAGTTGGAGTTCCCGTGGTGTTCTCTGGTCCTTTCTAATCTTTTGTTGCTTTTGGTATTATTGTATACATGTGTGTGTGTGTGTGTATATATATATATATATATATATATATATATATATACATTTATATATATATATATGTTTTTTCTCCCTTCAGAGAGTCCCCCTTAAAATTTCTTGCTGGGCTGGTTTAGTGGTCACAAACTCCTTTAATTTTTGTTTGTGTGGGAAACTTTTTATCTCTCCTTCTATTTTGAATGACAGCCTTGCTTGATAAAGAATTCTTGGCTGCATATTTCTCTGATTCAGCACACTGAATATATCCCACCACTCTTTTCTGGCCTGCCAAGTTTCTGTGGATAGGTATGTGGCAAACCTGATCTGTCTTCCCTTGTGGGTTAGGGACTTTTTTTCCTTTGCTATTTTCATGATTCTCTCCTTGCCTGAGTATTTTGTGAATTGACTATGATATGCCTTCTTGATGGTCATTTTTTGTTGAATCTAATGGGAGTCCACTGTGCTTCCTGGACTTTGATGTCTGTGTCTTTCCCCAGGTTAGGAAAGTTTTCTGCTATGCTTTGCTCACATAACCCTTCTACCCCTATTTCTCTCTCTTCCTCCTCTGGGACCCCTATGATTCTGATGTTGTTCCTTTTTAATGGGTCACTGATTTCTCTAATTCTTAAATTGTGCTCTTTTGCCTTCATCTCCCTCTTTTTTTCTGCTTTGTTAAGTTTGTCCTCTATATCGCTGATTCTCTGTTCTGCCTCATCCATCTTTGCCACCGCTGCATCCGTCCATGATTGCAAGTCAGTTATATCATTTTTAATTTCATTCTGGCTATTTATTACTTCTTTTATGTATGTAGAAAGGGATTCTAATCTATTTTTGACTCCAGCTAGTATTCTTATTATCCTGATTGTAAATTCTGGTTGAGACATCTTGTTTGTATCTGTATTGGTTAAATTCCTGGCTGTCGTTTCTTTGTGCTCTTTATTTTGGGGTGAATTCCTTCGTTTTCTCATTTTGAAGGGAGAAAAGGAATTAATGAGGTAAATTAAAAAAAATTAAAATTAAAATTAAACACACACACACACACACACACACACACACACACAAATAGAATAGATGATGCTAGATCCTAGGTGTGTTTTGGTCTGGGTGTAGAAAGTGGTTTGACATATTAGAGAAACAAACAAACAAATGACAAAAAGGAAATAGTTTGAGATTTTGAAAAAATGAACACACTAAAGTAGACTAAAATACACAAAAGGAGAGAATATAGTAGAAAAAATTATAGAAACATATTTTTAATAAAAATTCAAAAGAAATATGAATTTTTTCCTTTTCTGTATTTAAGAAAAAAGAATGAAAATGAGAAAAAAGGTAAAAAAAGAAAAAAGAAAAGAAAAGGCAAAAAAAAGAAAACGTTTGAAAATTTGAAAAAGTCTACTGTAGTAGACGGAAATAAAATGATGGGAGTAAGTTAGATTTTGAAAAGATTTACATAAAAGCAAAAAATATAGAAATAAAAATTAAATAAAAATATTTTAAAAGAAATTGAAAGTAAAAATGAGTTTTTTTCCACTTTCTGCATTCAAAGAAAAGAAATGAAAAAGAGAAAAAAGAAAAAGAAAAAACAGGGAATTGTTTGAAAATTTAAAAGGGGAGTACACTGAAGTAGACTAAAATAAAATGATGGAAGTAAAGTAGAAATTGAAAAAAAATACACAAAAGTAAAAAATATAGTAATAAAAATTAAAGACAGATATTTTTAATAAAAATCAAAAATAAAAATGAGTTTTTTTCTCTTCCTGTATTCAAGAAAAAGAATTATAAAAGAGAAAAAGGAAAAAGAAAAAAATTGAACAGATGAACCTGCTGACAGATTGAAGCAGGACTGAAATTGCTTCGTTTTCCCCTAGAGGTAGCTCTTTATAGTCCATAATTAAACCGGGCGTGAAGTTTGTGTTCTTGAAGAGAGAAGTTGGCCCAGTGGGCAGGGCTCGGTGTAACAGCTCTGCTCTCCACTAGATGGCGCTGCTAGCCTACTGGGGTGGATTCTTGCGGTGCTCGTCGGTGCGCATGCGCGGGAATGGTGAAAAATGGCGCCACCCAGCCACCCAGTCTGTTCTTCCAGATCTGCAGTCGCGCACCGGTCTTCCATTTTCAGCTCTCATCCACTCCCTGCTTTTCCATTCTCCGTGACCAGGCCCCAGGCAGTACCTCTTGCCCAAGTTTTGTCCCATGCGTGGCTGTTTTCCCTGGCCCCTTACTTCGGAAGGACTGAGGCTTGACCCGCTCCGCGACTCTGCGGGAGGGTCTCATTGAGCAATGGCCGAATGAACAGTGGCCGCATGTCGGCTGCACCCAGGAACGCCCGCCGGACCCTGCTGTTGCCAGTGCCCCGAGACTGTGGCCAGGTGCCAGCCCGCCCTCCAAAAATTCACGAGACAGTGTAGCCTCAGTGTTTCAGGGACCACGGAAAATTGCAACACACATCTGCACCAGGCTTCACTCTCGGCAACCTTCCCCAGCACCAGCGAATGTGGCCGCCTTCCGGGGTCTGCCCGGACCTGGTGGCTTCAACAGTCTCTACCAAATGTCCTTCCAGCAGGGGAACTGCTTTTCCCCGTGTGGCCCGAGACCCTCCCGGACCCCACTCTGCTCCTGAGGATTCGCCTTTCCCACCAGAGCACTGCCAGGTAAGGAGCTGTGGAATTGCAGCGTTTGGGCTCCCTTTGTTTACAGTCTTAATGGAATTTAAACCCTCTCCTTTCTCCCTTTTTAGTTTAGTCCCTGCGGCTGTTCCCAGTTTTCCACTTTCTCTCTAGCTGCTTTTGGGGAGAGGTGGTTTTCCCCTACGCTCCCCCCCCCCCCCCACCAGTCTCCATCCTTTCCGCCCACAAAAGGGGTTGCCTACCTTTTGGGGCTTCTTGCTCCCCAAGTTCAGCTCTTCGTGTTGTGTGCCTGCTGAATTCTGTGGTTCAGGTTGTGTGGATTGTTGTGTTAATCCCCCAATCGGTTTTCTAGGTGTGTAGGATGGTTTAGTATTGGTCTGGCTGTATTTCATGGATGCAAGACACACAAAAAGCTTCCATGCTGTTCCGCCATCTTGGCTCCTCCCCTCTGCCTCACATGTTCTGCACCAACTGGCCAGGTTGTTCTCCACTACCTATGAATCTGTATATATGTTAATATCAGGCCATATCATTATACACAAAGTGACTGCTCCCAGTTCTGCTAATAGAGTAGATTGTCTCTCACCACTGTCTTTAAGGCCACTCATGAGTATAGGTCTAGTACAGCTGTCCTTCACTTTAAAAAAAAAATTCAGGTTTTTATTTAAATTCTAGTTAGTTAAACCATATGGTAAATTGGTACCAGGTGTAGAATTTAGTGATTCATTACTTGCACATAACACCCACTGCTCATCACCACAAGTGCCCTCCTTAACACCCAACACCCATTTAGACCATCCCCCACTGACCTTCTTCCATAGTTGGGCCTCTTATGGTTTGTTTCCATCTCTTCTTTTTTTCCTTCCCCTATGTTTATCTGTTTTGATTCTAAATTCCATATATGAGTGCATGGTATTGCCTTTCTCTGAATGATTAATTTTGCTTAATATATATATATATATGTACATACATATATATGTACATATATATATATATACGTATGTACATACATACATATGTATATATTATGCACACAACATCTTTATCCATTCATCAGTTGATGGCTATTTGGACTCTTTCCATAAGTTGACTAAAGTTGATAATAATGCTATAAACATCAGGGTCCATGTGCCCCTTCAAATCAATATGTTTGTATCCTTTAGATAAATACCTAGTAGTAAAATTGTTGAATCATAAGGTAGTTCTAATTTTAACTTTTTGAGGAACCTCCAAACTGTTTTCTGGAATGGCTGCACAAGTTTGCATTCCCACCAACAGTGGAAGAAAGATCCCCTCTCTCTGCATCCTTGCCCACGTCTGTTGTTTCTTGTTTTGTTAATTTTAGCCATTCAGACAGGTGTGAGTTGGTATCTCATTGTGGTTTTGATTTGCATTTCCCTGATGAGGAATCATGTTGAGCATCTTTTCATGTGTCTGTTGGCCATGTGTATGTCTTCTTTGGAAAGATGTCTGTTCATGTCTTCTGCCCATTTCTTAACTGGATTATTTATTTTTTGGGAGTTGAGTTTGATAAGTTCTTTATAGATTTTGGATACTAACTCTTTATCAGATATGTCATTTGCAGATATCTTCTCCCATTCCGTAGGCTGTCTTTTAGTTTAGTTGATTATTTCCTTCACCATGCAGAAGCTTTTTATTTTCATGTAGTCCCAATATTTCATTTGTGCTTTTGTTTCCCTTGCCTCCAGAGACAGATCAAGTAAAGAGGTTGTTGCTTGTGATCTTCTTTAGTATTTTGTTGGTTTCCTGTGTCAAATTTAGATCTTTATTTCATTTTGATTTTATTTCTGTGTATGGAGTGAGAAAGTGGTCCAGTTTCATTCTTCTGCATGTTGCCATTCAGTTTTCCCAACACCATTTGTTGAAGAGACTGTCTTTTTTCCATCGGATATTCTTTCTTGCTTTGTTTAGGATTAGTTGATCATATAGTTGTCGGTCCATTTCTGGGTTTTCTATTCTGTTCCACTGATCTATATGTCTGTTTTTGTGCCAGTACAATACTGTCTTGGTGATTATAACTTTATAATATAGCATGAGGTCCAGAATTATGCTGCATCCAACTTTGCTTTTCTTTCTCAAGACTGCTTTGGCTATTCAGGGTCTTTGTGGTTCCATATTAATTGTACAATTGTTCTAGCTTTGTGAAAAATGCTGGAGGTATTTTGATAGGGGTTACATTAAATGTGTAGATTACTTTGGGTAGTATAGACATTTTAACAATATTTGTTTTTCTAATCCATGATCATGGAATGTTTTACCATTTCTTTGTGTCATTTTCATTACCTCTCATAAGTGTTCTATTGTTTTCAGAGTACAGATCTTTTACCTCTTTGGTTAGATTCATTCCTAGGTATCATTATTGGTGTATAGAAATGCAACAGATTTCTGTACATTGAGTTTATATCCTGCAACTATGCTGAATTTGTGTGTCAATTCTAGTAAATTTTTGGTGGAGTATTTCAGGTTCTTTATGTAGGGTATTTTGTCCTTTGCAAATAGTGAAAGTTTGACTTGTTTTTTGCGGATTTGTATGCCTTTTGTTTCTTTTTGTTGTCTGGCTATGTTAAATAACAATGGGGAGAGTGGACATCCCTGTCTTGTTCCTCAGTGTAGAGGAAAAGCTCTCAATTTTTCCCCATTGAGGATGATACTATCTCTGGGTCTTTCTTACATGGCTTTATGGTGTTGAGGTGTGTTCCTTCTATCCCTACTTCGTTGAGGGTTTTTATCAAGAATGGGGCACCTGGGTGGCTCAGTTGGTTAAGTGTCTGACTTCGGCTCAGGTCATGATCTTGTGGTCCATGAGTTCGAGCCCCACGTCGGGCTCTGTGCAGACAGCTCAGAGCCTAGAGCCTATTTCACATTCTGTGTCTCCCTCTCTCTCTGCCCCTCCCCTGCTCATGCTCTGTCTCTCTCTCTGTCTCAGAAATAAATAAACGTTAAAAAAAAAAAATTAAAAAAAAAAAAGAATGGATGCCGTATTTTGTCAAATGCTTTTTTTTTCATCTATTAAGAGGAACATATGGTTCTCATCCTTCCTTTTATGAATATTATGTATCATGTTGATTGATTTGCAAATATTGAACCACCCGTGAAGCCCACTTGATTGTGGTGAATAATTCTTTTAATGTACTATTGGATTTGATTTGCTAGTATATTGTTGAGAATTTTTGCACCCATGTTCTTCAGAAATACTGACCTGTAATTCTCCTTTTTAGTGGGATCTTTGTTTGGTTTTGGAATCAAGGTAACACTGACCTTGTAGAATGAGTTTGGAAGCTTTCTTTCCATTTCTATTTTTTTGGAATAGTTTGAAGAGAATAGGTATTAATGCTTCTTTAAATGTCTAATAGAGTTCCCCTGAGAAGTCATCTGGCCCTTCTGTTTGCTGGGAGACTTTTGATTACTGATTTAATTTATTTGCTGCTTATGGATTTGTTCAAATTTTCTATTTCTCCCTGTTTCAGTTTTGGTAGTTTCTATGTTTCTAGGAATTTATCCATTTCTTCCAGATTGCCCAGTCTGTTTGCACATAATTTTTCATAATTTTCTCTTGTAATTATTTGCATTTCTGTGATGTTGCTTGTGATCTCTCCTCTTTTATTAGTGATTTTATTTATTTGGGTCCTCTCTCTTTTCTTTTTGATAAGTCTGGCTAGGGGTTTATCAACTTTATCAATTCTTTCAAAGAAATCAGCTCTTAGTTTTGTTGATCTGTTCTACTGGATTTTTTTTTAAACTTTCTATATCATTTATTTATGCTCTAATTTTTATTATTTGTCTTCTGCTGGCTTTAGGCTTTTTCTGTTATTTCTTTTCTAGCTCGTTTGTAAGGTTAGGGCGTGTATTAAGACTTTTCTTGCTTCCTGAGATAGGTCAGTATTGCCATATATTTTATGGTTAGAAGTGCCTTTGCTGCATCCCAGAGGTTTTGTACTATTGTGTTTTCATTTTTATTTGCTTTCATGTATTTTTTTAAAATTTATTCTTTAATGTCCTGGTTAACACATTCGTTCTTTAGTAGGATGTTCTTTAACCTCCACGTATTTGAGGACTTTCCAAATTTTTTCTTGTGGTTGACTTCAAGTTTCATAGCATTGTGATCTGGAAATATACTTGGTATGATCTCAATTTTTTGTACTTGTTGAGGCCTGATTTGTGACCCAATATGTGATCTACTCTGGAGAATGTTCCGTGCACACACAAGAATATGTATTCTATTGCTTCAGGAGGAAATGTCCTGAATATGTCTTAAGTTCACCTGGTCCAGTGTGTCTTTCAAAGTCATTGTTTCCTTGTTGATTTTTTGCTTAGATGATCTGTCCATTGCTTTAAGTGGGGTGTTAAAGTCCCCTACTATTATTGTATTGTTATTAATGAGTTTCTTTATATTTTTATTAATTGATTTACATACTTGGGTGCTTCTAATTTGGGGAAATAAGAATTTATGATTGTTAGATGTTCTTGTGGGATATACCCTTTTATTATGATATAGTTACTTTCTTTATCTTTGGAGGAGAAAAACATCACCTTTTCTCCAGAGGAGAGCATGAATAAAAATACCCCTTGAGGGGCGCCTGGGTGGCGCAGTCGGTTAAGCGTCCGACTTCAGCCAGGTCACGATCTCGCAGTCCGGGAGTTCGAGCCCCGCGTCAGGCTCTGGGCTGATGGCTCAGAGCCTGGAGCCTGTTTCCGATTCTGTGTCTCCCTCTCTCTCTGCCCCTCCCCCGTTCATGCTCTGTCTCTCTCTGTCCCCAAAAAAATAAACGTTGAAAAAAAAAAAATTAAAAAAAAAAAAAAAAAAGAAACTGCCTTTAAAAAAAAAAAAATACCCCTTGAATAAAAAAAGAAGTGAATATAGTAGCTGGAAAAGAAAGCTAATGAATGGTCTCCAATTAGGCTCAGAGTTTACTGGAATTTATTAAGGCCAGGACTTATACATAACAATCTTAGCCAGGAAGTTGGGTTATAATACTAATTTACATTCAAAAATTTTTGGAATAGTATTAATATTGAAGATAAATCTTTCACTTCCAAAGATTTTAAAACTGTATAACAACATTTATTTCATAAAGTATCTTATCATGGCAGTGAATTTAGAGCCACACTAAATGTCAGCTTTAAGTCAGGTAGTAACATAGTGAAGATAATAGAAACATCATCCTAATAGGAAGAAAAGATGCACAGTGGCTGCAATTTTAAATACCTTTTAAAAAAGTGGAACCTGCTTCTCTTTCCTCTGTGATTTCAAGCTCATAAATAAGAAGGACAAATGATAGTTTATAAATATCCCAGAGTGTAGATCTTTCTACCATCTTGAATTTTTAAAGGGGTAGCCATGATGAGGTTATTTTTCCATTGTATAAAAGCAATTAATTAACGTAGATGATCAATTATCAGGTGAGTTTGGGATGAATTATGTGTGACAAATTATACTGTTAAGTAATCTTAATTGAAGACTATTGTGCATCTTGTAAACTTATATGTAATATCTACTTGCTTACATTAGAGGGTGACATTTATTTATTTCTTTGCAATTTCTTAGAATATTGTCTGTGATATGAGTCACATTCTGGTGTAATGCTTATTCAGTAATAAAACTGTTTCCTTTCTCTGCTATTTTGGTGGAGAGGTTTTCCAGGTGGGGAGAAGAATTTCTTTTTAATTGTATTTTCCCAGCATTCATTATGCAATTGGATTTTGTGGTTATATTTCAGCCATCACTTTACTCCTTTACCATGTTTGTACTCTGACAATTTTATCAATATCTCATAGAGTTATTTGGATGCACGCTAGTCATGCTTCTTTTTCTCTCTCTCCCCTCCCCTCTCACTGTCTCTCTCCTTCCTCTCCCTCTCTCTTATATACACACATGCACACACACACACACACACACACACACACACACACACACACACGTTGACAATGGCTTACACAGTAAAGGTACTTAATTGTCATATATAAAAATGAATATCGAAGAAGGCTCCTCCAGACTTCACTTTAGTATTCGTCAAAGTCTGGACACTAAGCATACTTCTTTGTGCATCTATTGGTTGTAATAATACTCCTAATGCTCCACACATCACTTCTTAACAAAATAGGAAGACCAGGAGGTGGGAAGGGTGGGTAGTTGCCTGGGTGGCTCAGTCAGTTAAGTGTCCACCGCTTGATTTCCACTCAGGTCATGATCTCACAGTTCATGAGATGGAGCCTTGTGTCAGTCTCTGTGCCAATAGCAAGGATCCTGCTTGGGATTCTCCCTCTCCCCCTTTCTGCTCCTCTCCTACTCATACACACTCTCTATGAAACTAAATAAATAAACTTAAAAAAGAGAAGCCTTAAAAATCATAAATAAAATAAAATAGGAAGACAGGAATCAGCGACATAAAGAGGCTCTTCACTTTTATAAAGATAGTTATTTTGTAGTAACTAGAACCCAGCAGAATTCACATCAGTTTTAGTGGCTTGCCGCCATATAATTTGTCACAAACTGGATCAACTAATACTGGTTGAAATCCAGTAAATTCAGATTATCCCTTAGAATGGGGAGAGACATTTCAGAATCTGCTGCTATTTTGATACTGGAACATATGGCAGGTTTTGTTAATAAGGAAGCATGATGATGTGGTGAGGACCACTTGTCACAGTACTTTGGAAAAACCTTCTTTCCTTCCATTCCCCAACAATCCCCATTCATAGTGCTCTTAAATCTTTTGGCTCTTTCTGCCTACTTTTCTTAGGGACTGCAAATGTTCTTCCAGTCCTTTTATCTTTTTATATATCATAGGCTCCATTTCATCCATATACCGATGGTCCCTGAAAACCTATCATGTGCCTAGATCTTTTTCTTGAGACCCAGATCTTTATGCTCAACTGCTTACCAAACAGGTCCCACTGTGCTTTAACAACATATTCATTTCCAATACTTCATAATAGACCCAAACTCTTTGGCCTAACAATATGGGTGACTGATAATTCGACTTTTCATCACCTCTCCAGCCACTTCTCCAACAACCGCCTCCTACTTTTGTCCATTCACACTCAATTCCTTGTTCCCTAAGCAAACTTGGAAAATTGTTTCTAATCTCTGAACTTTGAATAGGCTCCACTTGATAGTAAAGGGCTTTTATCAGACTAAGCCTGATTGATCTTTCAGCAGTTAAAGTGTGTCTTCTCCCTTCCCTCATTCCTACAGCTTCAGGAAAGTTCCCACGTTATGTTCTACACAGCTGATGTGTGTTTCTTTTGTGCTTTCCTAATATTGTATTCTTTAAATGTTTTTTTTTTTTTTTTAGTTTATATCACAGTATGTTGCAATTTCTTATTTGTCTCCTCCATTAGGCAGTAAGATTCAAATGATTTAATCAAACCATCAATCTCTCAGAACCCATTTTAGCCTTAGCATTTAATAACTTATCATTTGAATTTAAGAGTGTAGTACACAAATGTTTGCAATTTCCTTGTCCAAGTGATATAAATAATATGTGTACGTTTTTGAATAAGATATTGCATAATACCTGTTTTGATTTGCATTAATAAGCATTAAGCCCAAAACAAATTTAATTTGAATTAAAGTCATTTTAATGGCATATTAATTTCTATAGTATGACAGAGGTGTAAGTAATATAAAATTGGTATTTACGAGGAGTTAGAACTCCTGATGCGTAGCTTAGATGACTGGACAGTAGCAAGCGAGGCCGATTATGAAAGTGAATATGGCTTATCTAAGATCAAGTAAAGGATTCATCTGTTTGTCACAGAGCAAGGCAAGTGGAGCCCTTTCTCCAGGCAAATACTTAATAAAAGACATACAAATGAGCTGATCCAATTTGTGTTCTACATGCAACCATAAAGTGTGTAGGGAGATGCTATAAAACATCAACATTAATGAGAAGCCCCAAAAGTTGTCTTCTCAATAAGAACAGGCAAAATGTAAATTCTACCTCTAGCATCATGAAGTAAGAAAAAGTTTTCTGAAGTCCATGACTCATAAAGGACACGGCAGGGGGGAGTATTAGTCTGCCAGTTGTTAGTTTCCCCCTCTGTAAGAATGTTGCATTCCAGAGACAGTGACTTTATGTTCTGTAACCTTAGACTTCATCAAATAATAATGATAAGGACAATAATTGAAAGAGGACTCCAAATGCCTCCATTTTGACCTCAGTCTGTGCTTTTTAGTTGATTAAATTCTTTCCAGCTCGTCTCTTAACTGGGGCAAGAGACCCTGCGGGCAAAGCATCCCCAGAGGGGAATGGAAACTACCCCCCTCAAACAATAGGACTGCCTGATGACAGCAAGATCACACATGACTGACTTCAAGGTAATGATTGACCTGATCTTTACTGCTCATTGGCCAATACCCACCGACTTTTGGCCCTCATTTTCCTCATATAAAGCAGCTTTTTGGGGACAGTCTTTGAGACCTGGTCCATTGTCTTCTTGGTTTTGGCCTCGCTGAAATAAGTTCCTGTCTTATTTCACCATGACTCATCTCTCTGCCTTTGGATTTTGTCAGTGGCAAGTGCCCGAACCTGGTATGTTTGGGACACTGGAGGCAGGTGCTCTTGCACCCGTGTGTCCCAGTTACACGATAATGGGTTTCAATATAAAACATAATTTAGAAGTCATAATGAAATACTGATTCCAGGGAAGTTAGTAGTTTGATCATTATTCCAGCAACTAAATCTGTGTTTAAAGTATTATTTTTCCTTTTGTATTTCATTTTTAAACATTTTCTCCTTGATGTGAGTTGTCTTTTCCAAAGTGACTAGATCATTCAAGGCAAAGGAACAATCAAAGCTAGCTTTGCTTCAGGCTATTTGCAGTTGATGTCACTTGAATTTAAACCACAAAGGCATTTCAAAGAGAAAACATTTTCATCTTCTAATATGTGACCCAGGAGATAGAAAATCAGGGCATCCCCAGGGAAACACCTTTCAGTTATGTCAACTTGACAAGTTGCATCTGCTTTTCAAATGAAGAAAAAGACATGGCTATGACAGTCTAAACACCATGTTTTCTTAAACTTTTTGCCTTCAACGCTGCATAAATGAAACATCCCCGCTCTTCAAAAGCCTATTAAAGGCTATTAGCTCTCTCGCTATCACTTTGGCAAGGTGAAAATGAAAGGCTTTATGACTTCTGTGGCTAAGATTCAAGTTCAGTTCCCAGTTACGTAATGCAAAAACTATTTTAAGAATGGTCTCTGTTCTCATTGATTCACATCTGCCTTCTGCTCTGAACAACAGGAATAATCAGCAAGACCTGTATGTTTATGGAAAAAAAAAAAAGAAAAGTTAACTAAAAACTATGGCTCCAACTTCAGTTTACCAAGTCCCACTTCCCTTTTTCTTGGCATGCAACTCTGTATACAAAGGCAGTTATGAAAATACCATACTTTTTTTTTTTTGGAAACATTTATTTTGAAGTTTCCTCAAATACATTTTCTGGTAATTATCCTTTTCTTATGTAACCTAAAACATTTATGTAATGATTCTATCACTTTGCTTTAAAAAAAAAATGGAATAACTAACATATGCCTCGGAAACACATAAAGAAACTGGAATAAAGGAGTGAGATAAGATCTAGGACTTACTTTGGAGGAGACACCATTCTGGTGGGGGTGGGCAAATGCAAACACAAGTCAAAGTAAATTGATTGAGGGATCCATTTCTGGAGAAGTTAACGAAAGGTTTATATAGGACACAATATTTTTGGTAGGAACATATATATGTATATATACACATACCTACATGTATATATGTATATACATGATACTGAAAGTGTTGGGACAAGCTTTAGTAACCGTGGGATCTATCTATCTATATATATCTATCTGTAATTCCTCTATCTATCTATCTATCTATCTATCTATAGTCATGGGACTATATCTAAGTCATGGGACAAGCTTTAGTAACCATGGGATATATAGATAAATATAGATATAGGAATTACAGATAAATATATAGATATAGATAGATATAGATATATAGATATATATATCTGTCCCATGGTTACTAAAGCTTGTCCCATGACTTAGATATAGTCCCATGACTAGATATAGATATAGGTATAGATATAGATAGATAGATAGATAGATAGATAGATAGATAGATATAGAGGAATTACAGATAAATATATAGAGAGATATATCTATCTATCTATAGATATATCTATATACTATATCTATAGATCTATACATCTATATACTATATCTATAGATCTATAGATAGATCTATATATCTATCCCATGGTTACTGAAGCTTGTCCCATGTCTTAGATATAGTCTCATGACTAGATATAGATATAGATATAGATATATAGATAGATATAGATAGAGGAATTACAGATAAATGTATATATCTATAGGTCTATATACTATATCTATAGACCTATAGATATATCTATATATCTATCCCATGGTTACTAAAGCTTGTCCCATGACTTTCAGTATAATGTAAATGCTAAAGACCCTAAAACTATAGCACCAGTCCAGACCACTTTCTGAATTTCCAGGTTCATATATTTGACTAGCTATTCAGCATTTCTACTAGAATGGAGAATAGACAATCTCAAATTAACATGCTTCAGTTTGCACTGTTGGCCTTTTCATACTCCAACCACCCCTTCAAAATCTACTTTTATTGCAGTCTTCCCTCTTTTATAAGAACAGTCACATAAAAACATGTACAAAGAACCTCTGTCATTCTATTGGTATGGACCCAAAGTCTTGAATTTTCCTCAACTCCTGTTTCTCCCACATCATGTGTTCAACGCAACAGGAAACCCAATGAGCTCTATCTTCAAAACATACCCACAATATGACCAGTTTTTGTCACCACCACTGTTTCTAACCTGTCAACAGCATGCTTATCAGTTTTCCTTCCTCTGATTCTGCCAATTCCATGTTCAATCCAGGAGCCATGGTCAACTTTTTCAAACATACATGACAATAGGTAGCTCTTAGGCTCTGTAATTCCTCATCTCACTAAGAAAACACATGTACCATTACTTGTAGACCAATAGCAAGGTCTTTATAAATCAAAGTTTGTATTTGATTTTATATATATACATGTATTTTCTTCATTTCAACATTTCTTCCCTTCAAATATTGATGACTAGTCAGTACAAACCTCAGACCACTACACAATCTTCTACAATCAGAAAGAAATTAATTATTATGATAAATAATATTTTGAAATAAGGAAAGGCTTCTGATGAGTTCTGTCATATTCAGAAAACTCACTTGGAATCTTATTCTCCCAGTGTTTGAACCCCCTCAAGTTTCTCTTCAGGTGGTCACTTTCCCCCTAATTTTCCCCCCTCACCCTCCATAAAATTCCCCTCAGGATATGTTCTGATAAGGGAATATGTAGTGGAATATACAAAGCTTTGAAATTTTACTTTCTCCTTCTTATTTAAAAAATGTTTTTTTTTTTTTTTGTTTTTTTTTTCAACTTTTTTTTAATTTATTTTTGGGACAGAGAGAGACAGAGCATGAACGGGGGAGGGGCAGAGAGAGAGGGAGACACAGAATCGGAAACAGGCTCCAGGCTCCAAGCCATCAGCCCAGAGCCTGACGCGGGGCTAGAACTCACGGACCGCGAGATCGTGACCTGGCTGAAGTCGGACGCCTAACAGACTGCGCCACCCAGGTGCCCCAAAAAATGTTTTTTTTTAAAAAATATCTTTATTTCTGAGAGAGAGAGAGAGACAGAGCATGAGCAGGGGTGGGGCAGAGAGAGAGGCACAGTTAGAATCTGAAGCAGTCTCCAGGCTCTGAACTGTCAGCACAGAGCCCAAAGTGGGGCTGGAACTCATGAACCCTGAGATAAGACCTGAGCAGAAGTCAGACACTTAACTGGCTGAACCACCCTGGGGCCCCACCCCCTTCTTATTTTTTAACATCAGCAAGCAAGACAAGGACATTTTAATACTCATATATTTCATAATTTAGTTATGAAAAAATGAATACTTTTGCAGCTACTCCTTTAAATAGCCAGGAATTATTTTGATACTAATGTTTAAAATTCATATTCAAATATGAAGAACATCTAATCCATTCTAAAATGTAAATGTATTTCCAATAACTTTATATAGGAACACAAAAAATCATTATGACCTGGGAGTGTTATTTATTTATTTATTTATTTATTTATTTATTTATTTATTTTATTTATTTTTGAGACAGAGAGAGAGAGCATGAATGGGGGAGGAGCAGAGAGAGAGGGAGACACAGAATTGGAAGCAGGCTCCAGGCTCTGAGCCATCAGCCCAGAGCCCGACGCGGGGCTCGAACTCATGGACCATGAGATCGTGAGATCGTGACCTGAGCTGAAGTCGGACGCTTTAACCGACTGAGCCACCCAGGCGCCCCATGGGAGTGTAATTTAAACAACCAAAATAGTAGAGCCAAGTGATGAATATGATCACTTACATATATTAAACAGTCAATACATGAATGGCACTGATTTAAGTATTGGTATGTATTATCTTATTTGATTGCCACAAAAATTATTAGAGCTGATTAGACCCAGTTTTCCGATTCTGTGAACAATGATCCATTATGCAATCAACTTAAAAAGCTATAATGATAAATTCGTGTCCTTGGGCAACTTATGAAATGACTCTGTCCCTTCATTTCCCTGTCACATGTCACCACTGCTACGACACTATTATGAGGGGAATAGATGAGTTAGTAGATGGGATGTCTTAGTATTTATAGATCGACAATGTAAGAGGAAAGAAAGTGTTAAGGCAAAACAAAAGAAGGAAAAGAAAACATCTTCTTTTCAGATCCATTCAACAGCAGATGTTTTTAAATTTTAACTTCTACATGCATATATTTATAAGGTAGGAAGGTAGGTAGGTATACTGAAAATTAAACAGCTTAATTAGAAATGCTAGAAAGGTAAATTAGATTGTTTTCCTTAATCAAAGAATTGCTATACATTTTAATTTGTGAGGAGGAATACATCAAGAAACTTGTTTTTGGTCATTATGTAGGGAAATTTAAAAAAAAGAAAAGGCAAGAGTAATCACTTAGCTCCGACAAGCAGTTTTAAAAGTATTTCATTTAATGATCAACATTTACATATCTATTTTGAACAGGTGCATCTCTGATTAACATTATACAAAGAAAAAGCTTGGTAATTAATAAAAATACGATCTTTATTAACAATTTTTTTTCTTTTACTTCAGGTCAGGCTTTTGCAAGTGTTGGCAGATTAGTGTTTAGTCAAGATTTAATGCCACTGTCAATCTGGATTCTTCAGCTAGAAAAGGCAAATCTGATTTACATTAACCTGAACACCTTAATAACTAATTAAAATCTCAGCCTCTGGCCAAGTTCTGAGACATTTATTTTATTTAACTCAACAACAAAATATTGTTAGTCACTTTCTTCTGAGAAAGGTGGCTCTAATTTATTGGCACTATTAGGGCATTTTATAATCTGCAACCTAATCAGCCTTAACAAAAGATTTTGTTCTCGGCATGACTCAAGTATTTTGCTCAATGACTTACTGAGAAATATGACCTTCCATTGCATTTCTGCCCTAATTTACTGCTGTGACTGTATCTGTACATATTTTTTCAGTTCATACATTTCAGATTGAAAAACATAAAATAAAGATGCATGTGTATTATAACATAAATCCTCAAAATTTGCTCATGTAGATTATATAACTAAGTAGATTATAGATTAGCATTATTTCTAAATTGAAATGGATTAAAGGATATGTGAAGTCACTTCATTCCACTATTTATAATTCTTATTAGACATATGAATTGAGCCTATGACTGAGAACATGAGGGCTTTATAAAGGACCTAGGTCAAGTGTGGAATAATTTTCTTAAATTTCAACTATAAGACTCAAGAGAAAGATGGAAAATTTGTTAACCAAGTTGATTGGATTTCTACTGGATTTGGGAGGTATATAGTCCCTATGACAATATTAAAGTACTTAATGATCACTCATTGTGATATTTTAATTTATAAGTTAGGTGGCTACTCTAAGTTCCTTATTCATATATTCACATCATTCTACTTTTTTAGGCAATTTTCTTGGAATGGCATACACCAAAGGGAGATACAGGGAGCATCAAGTCTCACATGAAATCATCAACACAGAATTTTCCCAATTTCAAACTATAATTGTGTTGAGAGCTAGATACAGGAAGAGAATTTATAACAGGGAGAGAATTTATATTTGTTGTATTGTCATATTTACTAAAGTTTCCTCTAAAGAAGTGAATATTTTAAGAGAGATTTTAGGAATCCCATTTGAGGGTAACTGATTAAAGGTAAATATTTGGGAAAAATGGAAACAAGAGTCAAGGATGAGTTCTAGGTTGTTGGCTTCAAAAGTAAGATAGATGTCAACATCACTCACTGAAAAAGAAAATATCAGAAATTGACCACATTTGTAGAAGACTGTAAGTTTAGATTCGATTAAGCATTGCATAAAGTATTCTATAAATAAGAATGAGGTGAAGTCCAGAAATATATGGATCTGAAGTTCACTGAGCTTCTGATTTTAAGAATCCTACTGGAGATTCATCCGGATATGTGATAATTGAATGTTTGAGTACAGAGGAAATTCTGTGGGAGAGAAAATAACTTGACAAGATAGTAGGGTCTAGGACAAGTATTGAAGAACTTCAATGGAGAAAGAGAAAAAGTATGGAGAAGTAATAGAAACAAACAAACAAACAGTTTGAATTACAAAAGTCCAGGAGAGAAAAGGTTTCAAGAAGGTGTAATTACGAGTGCTAAATGCTGATGAGAGGGCCAGGAAAATAGGAACCCATGTTTGTTGTTGATGGTGATGATGTATGACATGGTTTTGGTGGAAAAGCCTTAGAGAGAATCTTTCCAGCAGAATGAAGTCAAAGCTAATTTGGAGGGTAGCAAATGAGAAGGGAGAAAATGAACACAATAGGCTTAAAAACACTTTCAATAAGTTTGATGATGGAAATATAACCAAGTAACATATGGAGCAGTATCTTGGAAAGGAAAATAGGGTCCTAGAAATTCCTTTGCTTCTTTTGTTATTTATTTTTGGGGGAGTGCAATCAGGGGAGGGGCAGAAAGAGGGAGACAGAGGATCTGAAGTGGGCTCTGTGCTCAAGGTCTGACAATAGGGAGCCCGATGTGGAGCTCCAATTCACCAACTGGGAGATCATGACTTGAGGCTAAGTAGAAGGCTCAACGAACTGAGCCACCCAGGAGTCCCAAAATTGCTTTCTTTTTAATGGATGAAATTGTTTTTTAAATTTGATGGAAATAGGAAAAGTTAAGTTGACCCAAAGGAAAAAAGGTATATTTGAGAATGTAAATTTGAGATTGAAATACAGGTGAAAAAATCTGTATTTAAGGCATATGAGAGATAGGTGCCCTGTTGTAACAAAGGTAAGGGTAGTTAAAAATGTTTGGCTTTAAGCTTAGTAATTGAAATATGTAGCTATCAAAATATTAAATTGCTGAATTTTTCTGAAATATTTGTTGAGTGAATATGTGTTTCATGGTGGTGGTAGAAAGGGGGGGATTCTAATAATATTTGAGGAGAGTGGAGAAGAATTAATATTGTCATGGTAAGGCATGGAAGAAAGAATAGATCAAAGAAACACTTTGGGATTCTTGGGGAGTCCCTGATTGATGTTCCCTCTTTTTTTTATAATGTTTATTTATTTATTTTGAAAAAAAGAGAGAGGGAGGGAGAGGTGGAGAGAGAAGGGAGGAGAGAATATCTAAAGCAATCTCCATTCTCAGCGTGGAACCCACATGAGGACATGGGGCTTGATCTCACCACCGGAGACCATGACCTGAGCTGAAATCAAGAATTGGATGCTTAACTGATTGAGCCACCTAGGCACCCCTCTGAATGATCTCTTTTAGATTTATCATCAAATGTGGCAATCAATGCAACATACAATATGATATCACAAAGTCAGAAGCACTGTGAAGTAATAAAGTAGTATAAAAGATATAGAGAGTAGTGAAAGACAAAGATGAGATTTTTTTCAGGACCATAGTTGTTTAGAATTTAGAACTTATCTTTTATTATAAAAGTTTGATATTTAAAAATACATATCTATATCTAAATTGAGTTTTAATTAACATGAACATGTAATAGCATCTATTGTTGAGTCAAATAATGCAACTATAATTATATTTCTTTTAATTAAAAATGTTCCTTTAGTTTTTTTGTTTATTTTTTTATATTTTTATTTTTTTAATTGATATTTGCTCTGTATTTCCATTTGCTTTGGTGTATTGAAACCCATAGCTACTTTTTACATTCCTCCACTACATCTCTACAGCTTTCCTTAATTCTGCTTTCAAAATGGCCAAACATAATTTTTATCTGTTTCAATGAGGCAACCTTCTCAGAGCCTTCCCCCAACTTAATCTAATCAGAACTTTGCATGCAGTGACTTTTGATACATTTCCTGATCTACTAACTTTCTTTTTGGCTGGATCCCTACTTTGTGGATTCCATGCTTTTCTTTCTTCTCTTTCTTTCTTTCTTTTTCTTTTTCTACTCCCTTATTTTGTTGAAGTATTCACTAGTTAATTATATATGAATTATGTATCGTGTTGGGGTATGAGTAACTTCATCAGAAAAGATGTTTATAGGAAAAACAATTTAGATCTGCCATACTGAAGCTACTAAAACAATCAGCGGAATATTCAGTTGATTCAGGAGCTTTATTCTTTTTTTTTTTAATATGAAATTTATTGTCAAATTGGTTTCCATACAACACCCAGTGCTCATCCCAACAGATGCCCTCCTCAATGCCCATCACCCACTTTCGCCTCCCTCCCACCCCCCATCAACCCTCAGTTTATTCTCAGTTTTTAAGAGTTTCTTATGGTTTGGCTCCCTCCCTCTCTAATTTTTCTTTTCCTTCCTTTCCCCCATGGTCTTCTGTTAAGTTTCTCAGGATCCACATAAGAGTGAAAACATATGGTATCTGTCTTTCTCTGTATGACTTATTTCACTTAGCGTAACACTCTCCAATTCCATCCACGTTGCTACAAAAGGCCATATTTCATTCTTTCTCATTGCCAAGTAGTACTCCATTGTGTATATAAACCACAATTCCTTTATCCATTCATCATTTGATGGACATTTAGGCTCTTTCCATAATTTGGCTATTGTTGAAAGTACTGCTATAAACATTGGGGTACAAGTGCCCCTATGCATCAGTGTTTATGTATCCCTTGGGTAAATTCCTAGCAGTGCTATTGCTGGGTCATAGGGTAGTATATTTTTAATTTTTGAGGAACCTCCACACTGTTTTCCAGAGTGGCTGCACCAGTTTGCATCCCCACCAACAATGCAAGAGGGTTCCCATTCCTCCACATCCTCTCTAGCATCTTTATTCTTGATGCTACCTCAACAGAGAGGACGTGTGTGTGTGTGTGTGTGTGTGTGTGTGTGTGTGTGTGTTAACCTTGTAATATAGTTCTATTCCTGGACTCTCTGATGTGTTCCATTGGTCTATTATCAAACTTTACTTAAATTTCACACAGTCTTTGTAATGTCTTAAAACATACTGTAAGCCTTCTATATGTGCACTTCCTTTAAAAGATTGTTATGCTGTTACTGCTCTTGTGTATTCCACATACATCTTAGAATCAGCTTGTCAATTTATACAAGAAAAAGCCTTCTGAGATTATGATTGAAATTGTACTAAGTCTTTAGGTCAAGTTGGGGAATTAAAAAGAAATATTTCCAGGTTAAAACTTAAGGAATGTTTAACATTTGCCTAAGTGTATTTCAGAATTTCCATGGAAAGTCTATAAAAATATCTTACTTGTCCACTTTTGAACTAGAATTTCTATAGGAGTTAAGTATGCATTTCCTATCATTGTAGGTTGGGTGTGAATGGGGCAGATAATTTGTCTTTTTAATCTCACAGATCTAATATTGGAGAATGTATTTAAGGAAGTTAGCCAGAGTATCCTGATCCAATCTGACACCCAGTAATTCATACCTCCCCAATCTGAAAAATATATTCATTCCCTCCCTCTTTGATTATAGTTAAATTTTGAAATTACGGTTTACTGCCTCATAAAAACATTATTGACTCAAAAGCTGTAACTCTACAGAAAGTATGTGTAGACTACAGGACCAAAGAAGAGCTTGGTTTTATCCTATTTAAATCAATCTCTTGAGCAATCAATGATATAGCTGCCCCCCATCTCTAATTTGAAGATGAATATTGAAAAACTTACTCATAATTTGCTTTTTAAAATGAGTATTTTCAGGCCACCTGGGTGACACAGTCAGTTAAGTGTCCCACTCGATTTTGGCTCAAGTCATGATCTCATGGTTCATGAGATAGAGCCCTGTGTCTGGATCCATGCTATCAGCACGGAGCCTACTTGGGATTCTCCCTCTCCCTCTCTCTCTGCCCCTCCCCTACTCATACACGCACTCTTTCTCTCTCTCAAAATAAATAAATAAACATTTATAAAATAAATTAGTAAAATGAGTATATTCTATGGATGTTTTTGCTATTTTATGACACCTACATTTTGACCAATTTTTATGAAGATTATGCTATTCTCTGTCATTCAAATTTTGTAATTGCATTTTCTTTTTTTTTTTTTTTTTTTTCGAAATTTTTTTTCAACGTTTATTTATTTCTGGGACAGAGAATGAACGGGGAAGGGGCAGAGAGAGAGGGAGACACAGGATCGGAAACAGGCTCCAGGCTCTGAGCCATCAGCCCAGAGCCCTACGCGGGGCTCGAACTCACAGACCGCGAGATCGTGACCTGGCTGAAGTCGGACGCTTAACCGACTGCGCCACCCAGGCGCCCCTGTAATTGCATTTTCTTACTAATATGAATAGAGCTTAGGAATGGAATTATATAGCTTAAATAAATGCCATTAAAACAACTTTTTAAAATGTTTTATTATTTGTTTTTGAGAGTGAGAGAGACAGAGCACAAGCAGGGGAGGGGCAAAGAGAGAGGGAGACACAGACTCTGAAGCAGGCTCCAGGCTCTGAGCTGTCAGCACAGAACCTGATGTGGGGCTCAAACTTGTGAAACAAGAGATCATGACTTGAGCCTTAGTTGGCCACTTAACTGACTGAGCCACCCAGGTGCCCCATCAAAACCATTTTTTGTGCAAATGCTAAGAGACTAGAACAAAGAGGCTCATAATAGTAGATGTTGTTATTCCCTGATAGTCACACTTATAGTTTTTGTCTATTTATCTTTAATTTCACAGAATATAATAATTTTAAAAATATATATTACAATTAAATAACAGATAAAACTATTAATGAATAAATGAAAAGAATAATACTTAAGAGAAACATAGTATAGTTTCATAATACATTTATTAAATTGGAGAGCAAATATGTTAATGAATCACAAAGACATATTTAATATATTAGGATGACTGATTTTTATTTCAAAATAATTAAACTTATTCTCAAAAAAATGCAAATTAAAATATGCCTTTGATATTAGAATTTTTTCTTTGCAAAATTAAATTGATATTGAGAAAATTGATCTTGTTTATATTAATGGAACAATATTGGGTTTTCAAATATTCATGCTAAAGAAACTGAAAATGAGGAATTTATTTGACTATTAAATTGCCTAAGGATAAATTCTTGATTTTCCTTTATTATAAAAAAATCTGTTGTCTATTTATCTTTAGAGTTCCAAAACCAATTTTAAAATTAAGTTTAAGTTTTTATGCTCCAGGCTGGTAAAAAGCAATGAAAAACTCTGCTGTTTTTTAAGGAAAGATTTAAGAGTTTGGAAGCTGCAGGCCACTAAAAATGCATCATTTAAATATTTTGAAGACTCTCAGTTAACATAGCTCTAATACCAAATGAATTTCTCTTTAGAACTTAGCAGTTGTTGGAATATATGAATAGCAAAAAATCAACACAAGGGAAATAACTTTAATGGAAAAAAAGAAATCTTTCTCCCTAAGGTTTAGAGAAATATATACTATTCGTTCCCTAGGCCTTCATATGGCAAATTCCTTCTGAAATGAAAGAAAGTTCCAGGTCTTTATTATAACACTACACACAGGACAAAACAATTTAAACATTTTGAATCTGAAAGTGAACTTAGTGCACTGAAGTCTCCACTTTAATAACCAAAGCCATAGATGACATTACTTTGATTTACTGATTATTTCTTATATTGTGCTTTTGTCTGTGTCTACGTGTCTGTTCATATCTGTGACTCAGTCATACCAAACACATTTTCTTCTTAGTATAGTCCTTATTAGTTCTCCCCACTATGCCTTTGAAAATGAAGAGTTATCTTGTTTCCACTTTTTCCCAGTAAGATTTCAAAATTTTAATGTGGGTTACATGGATAAAGGTAAGTCCATGATATATGAAGCTTTACGTATATGAATACAAGTGTTTGTCTCAAGAAAGTTTTCTCAAGCTTCTTTAGTTGTTAAAGAAGCTCAAAAACACAACATCCATGTCAATAAATTGTATTTGTTTATTCAGCTCCAGATTCTGTACCATGAATATGAAACACTTTTTGGATGGATACAAATATGCAATCTTCACCATATAATTCCCAGATCCCCACTTTCTTATGTTACATGGTTGTGTAGTTTCACATAAGACATGGAAATACTTATAAGTATTTCCATGAATAAACAAAAACCCATGAGATGATTTTACAGATTTGAAGGCTGAAGAACAAAGAGGTTAACTCAATTGCTCAAGGTCACTTAGCCAGCATGTGTGTGTTGAGAGATGCACCTCTAGTCTGTCTGATAGCATCTCCAGGTGGGAGTATTTAACATCTCTAAACTAGTAAAGGGCATACCTGGGACTACATAACAATTATATATTACAATTTACATTGATATGCTGGCAGCACATATCTGCAAAGTTGTAAATACTCCTACGAAGGCTGATTTGCAGCTTCAAAAGTGATGTCAGGGGATACGGATTTCAGAAGAAATGAACATGATTGGTTCACTTCTGCTGGAAATGGCTGACTCTGCATGTCAATGGGGGCTTCTTAATTATCACCAATAGAGTGGTATATCCTTATTCTCCAATGGATTAGTTCTTTATTTAGTCCAAAGTAGTTATGTCTTACTTGGGTGAAAGTATGAAGCAGGTAAATGTTGATATCTGTTTCTCAGATTTCAAGCAAGAACAAATAGTAAGGCATGTGAGAACACTTTGCCTTTATTATTATTTTTAATGTTTATTTTTGAGAGAGAGAGAGAGAGGGAGGGAGAATGCACGCAGGTGGGGGAGGGACATAGAGCGAGGAAGACACAGAATGCAAAGCAGGCTCCTGGTTCCAGTCTGTCAGCACAGAGCCTGATGTGGGGCTTGACCCTGAGATCATGACCTGAGCCAAAGTTGGACACTTAACCAACTGAGCCACCACGATGCCCCGAGAGCACTTTGTCTTTAAATGTGAGGTTTTTGTGTGTGGTGAGGAGGCTTAATTCTAAAGATGCCCCAAGATTCTTAACTCTTAGGTATTCAATCACACACAACTCTACATACAGCCACTGTGAAGGGACTTTGAATATGAAAAGATGGGATTAACTTTCCCAATTAGATGACATTAGAAAAGGAAGACTTTCCTGAATTATCTGGATGGGCCCCAAGACGACCCAGAGGCCCATAAAAGCCCTCTCTCAAAATAAACTCTCTCTCAAAGATAAACTCTCTCTCTCAAAAATAAACTAATTTTCTGTTTAAGGAAAAACAGAAAAGTCAGCCAGAGCCATAGAAAGCGTAAGATGGAACGGATAGGTCACTGATGCTGTTGAATGTCAACCAGCCATGGCTAAGAATGCAGGTGGCATCTAGAAGTTAAGAATGATTCCTTTCCAAAGGCTAACAAAGAAAGGGGGGCCTCCATCCAACAACCCTTCAAACTGAATTTCTGCCAACTGCTTCAGTGAAACTAGAAGTGGATTGCCCTCCCCTCCAGAGACCCCAAATAAGTGCTGACACTTATATGGCTGACAACAGATTTCTGACCCACACAACTGTGGGAGAATAAATAGATGTTATTTTAAACTGCTGCATGTAGGGTAATCGGTTGCAGCAAGAATAGAAAACTAAAACAACGAGTATGGAGAGAAACGTTTTGGTACAATACCTCTGAAAGTGGTTTCAAGCATGAGAAAGAAACTTGCCATCCAGATGAGGTTTGTGGAGGCTGGTGGTCCATGGCTCCAAATGCAGCACATAAAACCGTATTTCCTTTTCTCCTACGTGGTAGCCGTCACGAGTCATTTACACATAAGGGCAAAGACAAATGTTCTGGACCTTGTAAAAACAAATCTTTTGCTTTTCCAACTTAGCAGATGCAAATCTTCACCAACTCATTTTATGTTTTAGAAAAAAAAATCTTTAAACTCCGATTGCAATCTTCCTTTGCAAATTAAACTTAACTTTCGACCTGACTTATTTAAGGAATGGCTGTTAAGTTTTGTGTTGAGTCCCCTGTGCATAGAATACAGCTAAATAAGTAAAGGAAAACAACAAATACAGCTATGTGGACAATCAGGAAACTTGGGGACAATTATCTTAAAATGTGGGGTGGGGAAGGTGTATTTATTTTCATCTGATGTTTTTAAATGTTATGTTTTTAGTTCATTGTTAAATTATTCAAGTGTTGTGTTTGGATGCAGATAAATTTCATTTTATTTTATTTATTTTTTAATATAATTTATTCTCAAATTGGCTAACATGCAGTGTATACAGTACACTCTTAGTTTTGGGGGTAGATTCCCATGGTTCATCACTTACATATGATACCCAGTGCTCATCTCAACAAGTGCCCTCCTCAATGGCCATCACCCATTTTCCCCTATATCCCACCCCTCCCCATCAACCCTCAGCTTGTTCTCTGTATTTAAGAGTCTCTTAAGTTTTGCCTCCCTCCCTGACTGACTTATTTCACTTAGCGCAATACCTTCCAGTTCCATCCATGTTGCTGCAAATGGCATGATTTCATTCTTTCTCATTGTCAAGTAGTATTCCATTGTATATATAAACCACATCTTCTTTATCCATTCATCAGTTGATGGACATTTGGGCTGTTTCCATAATTTGGCCACTGTTGAAAGCACTGCTATAAACATCAGGGTACATGTGCCCCTATGACTCAGCACTCCTGTATGCTTTGGATAAAGTCCTAGTAGTGCTATTGCTGGGTCACAGGGTAGTTCTATTTTTAAGTTTTTGAGAAACCTCCACACTGTTTTCCAGAGTAGCTGCACCAGTTTGCATACTCACCAACAGTGCAAGAGGGTTCCTGTTTCTCCATATCCTCTCCAGCATCTGTTGTTTCCTGAGTTGTTCATTTTAGCTACTCTGACCAGTGTGAGGTGGTATCTCCGTGTGGCTTTGAGTTTCCCCGACGATGAGTGACATTGAGCATCTTTTCATGTGTCGGTTGGCCATCTGGATGTCTTCTTTGGAAAAGTGTCTATTCATGTCTTCTGCCCATTTCTTCACTGGATTATTTCTTTTTTGGGTGTTGAGTTTGGTAAGTCCTTCATGGATTTTGGATACTAACCCTTTATCCAATATGTCATCTGCAAATATCTTTTCCCATCTATTGGTTGACTTTTAGTTTTGTTGATTGTTTCCTTTGCAGTGCAAAAGCTTTTGTTTATGGAAAGACACATACTGATTTCAAATTTTTAAAAGACAAGATCTTGTATTCCTCATGTATTTATCACCTACTTTACACCTGCAATTGCTTGGTGGGGAACAGAACTTTTATATTACAATTAGGATTGTTAAAATGGAAATATAACCGAGGAAAGATTGCACACTAAAGTATAAACTGATTTTTTTTTGTAAAAAGAAATTCATGAAGTGGATTAGAGACAGCTGATCATAAAAGAGGAATATCAGATATTTCTATTAAGTAATATTTTAGCACCTTGGAAGATTTACACATAAATCTACTTTGACTAGCAGAGAAACAAGTTGTTACTTGGATTTCTACACAAGCTGGCTACTGAAGAGATTAAAAAAGAAGTATTAGATTTAGTTCCTATTCTCAATAATGTTACAATTTAATTAAAGAAGGATGACTAATGCACAGGAGATAATTAGCAAATAATGAAAAACAGTATGAATTTATGTGATAAATGCGGACCCAATTTTTAGGTCTAGGATGCAGCTTTACTTTTTCTTTATCTCATGCACTAATATAAACCCTGTGTGGACAAAACAAAACAAAAAATAGCAAGTGAACAAAAAGGGTACACATGTAATTACAGATCTTCTTGAACTTACACTGGGGTTACATCCCAACAAACACATCATAAGTCGAAAATGCATTTAACATACCTAACCTATGTACCATCATAGGTCAGTCTTGCCTAGCTTAAACGTGCTCAGAACACTTCCATTAGCCTACGGTTGGGCAAAATCATCTAACACGAAGCCCATTTTATAATAAAATGTTGACCATCTTGTAATTTATTGAATACAGTACTGAAAGTGAAAACAGTGAAAAAATGGCTGTATGGGAACAGAATGGTTGTCAGTGTATCGGTTTTTGATCTGCATGATTGCATGGCGGACTGCTGCATCATGAGATAGCATTGGACCCACTGGTAAAAGATCAAAACTGAAAATTCAAAGTATGGTTTCTACCAAATTCAAATTACTCTTGCTCCACTGTAAACTTGAAAACCCATAAGTCAGATCACCTTCTCTCTATATTATGATGTTTAGTAAAATAGGTCTTTATAGTAGCTTCTTCCTACTGTTTTCAAGAATCTGAGTCTCGATCCTGAGAAACTTAACAGAAACCCAGGGGGGAGGGGAAGGGGGAAAAAAAAAAAAAAAGAGGTTAGAGTGGGAGAGAGCCAAAGCGTAAGAGACTCTTAAGAACTGAGAACAAACTGAGGGTTGATGGGGGGTGGGAGGGAGGGGAGGGTGGGTGATGGGTACTGAGGAGGGCACCTGTTGGGATGAGCACTGGGTGTTGTATGGAAACCAATTTGACAATAAATTTCATATATTGAAAAAAATAAAATAAAATAAAATAAAATAATGGTAATAAAAAAAAGAATCTGAGTCTCTTCCATTAGAACTGGAATCACAGTAATTAATATTTTACTTCTATGTACCATCTTGCTCTGATTGTTCATATGGATCTTCAGGCTTCTGTTTATATAACATTTTATTCTCTCTGAGAAAAGAAAGGTTTCATTACTGAAAAGAAACCATGTAATCATTAAGTTCTCAAAGACTGTTCAACTTTGTTCCTGTATTTTCTACCAATTAATCAGTTTCCACTCAAAGAGAGAAGCCCTCATTATTCACATACTATTAGAGCAAGTAGAATTATAATGTGACTCTGAAAAAGAACCCACGCTTATCTTTCAGATTAGAAAAAATGTACAGCAGGCTTGGATACTTATTATGATGAATCAAAGCTCCAGGCAATAGTTTTTCTTTTAATTTTTGCTTCATGAAATGACGAATGGCCAATAGGTAACGTAACATTCATTTGGAAATAACAGGGCTAAAATATAACAGTATTTAAGTTGATATTTAAAGTAATAAAGAAAATATAATAACCGCCATCCTTACTTCCTGCTTTTTCTTCTATTCAGCTACTTTTCAATTTACTTAAGGACTAGGTCTTTCAAAGACAAGCAGCAGTTATATTCCTATTTTGGTCGGATTACATTTTAATTACCCCTGGATTTCCAGTTTACCATGAAATCTGTGGATTATAATTTGGCATATCATTTGGTGTTTTCTCTAGGGAGAACACATGCTGACCCCAGCAAGTGTATATTCAGTCCTACTGGCAGTTAAATTTCTTATCACAACTCCCCTAATTAACTTTCTGGCACACAAGCCATCTATCTTGAACAGAATTTATGCAAGGTATTATCATCAAGGTATTCAATCTTGGGAATTGGAATATTGTTATTTTTGACTCCCTAAATTTAAGAAACATTTAAATGTAATTGAAAGATTTAATTCCACTCTTAGCAAAGGGAAAAATTGGCTGTCTTCTGAGGACATCCATTTCCTTGAAGTCACATTTGAAAAAAAAAAAAGTGAACGTTTCTTTTATTCTCTAAACCTGCACCTCCCCCAGCCCTCAGTCACTGTTTCAGGAAATTTGTCACCATGTTCCTTTGATCCTTAAAATAGAAATAATGGTTAACTTGGTTTATTTCTTTCATTTAGACTATACCCAATTTATTGGTTTTGCCAGTTATAACTTAATAATTTAGTGTTGATTTGTCCATTTATGGTCATCTATATTGCCATGTGTTAATTCAGGTCATAAGCATCATTCCACTGAAGACTGTAATGTCTGTCTTTGCACATACCCACGTTCATTCCTTATTTTGTTCAAAATTGCTCTTTTAAAAGTACAAAACATCAGGGGCACCTGGGTGGCTCAGTTGGTTAAGCGTCCAACTCTTGATTTCCAGACAGGTCATGATCTCACAATTCGTGAGTTTGAGCCCCACATTGGGCCCTGCGCTGACAGCATGGCGACTGCTTTGGATTCTCTGTCTCCCTCTCTCTCTGCCCCTTCCCTGCTCATGCACTCGCTCACTCTATCTCTCAAAAATAAACATTGAAAAAAAAAAAGTATAAAACTTCAGGGGCACCTGGGTGGCTCAGTTGGTTAAGAGTCTCACTTTGGCTGAGGTCATGATCTGGCAGTTCATGGGTTCAAGCCCCAGGTCAGTCTCTGTGCTGACAGCTGGAATCTGGAGCCTGTGTCAGATTCTGTCTCCCTCTCTCTCTGCCCATGTTTGTGCTCTGTCTCTCTGTACCTCTCAAAAATAAATGAAAAATGTTAAAAAATTAAAAAAAATTAAAGTGTAAAACTTCAAATGGGGACACTTCTGGTTAAATATTTTCAATGGTTCCTAATTAGAGTTAGAATAAAAAACCCATTCTGTCGAGCGTACCCTGCAAGAATGCTTGTCTAACTTCAGCTTTCCAAATACATCTTCTTACTTAATTTGCATCAATGCAACCAGACATTTTCACTTTTTAGATTGCGAAATATTTTTATATCTCAGGGCCTTTGTAATATTCCATCTGTCTAGAAGACATTTTCCTACAATATTTATCTCTTTAGTTCAAATGAATAAAATATGATCTGTGCTTTCAGACTGCTTACAACTATCAGACATCAGACATACTCAAGAGGGGAATGAAATCATGAAGTTAGAGCCATGCAAAGGTTGTTCTAGAAATGCAGGGTTGCATATGCTCTAGAGGCTGGGGAACATCTCTGAAATAGTTACAGTTATACTAGTAAACAACTGTGGTATTTTGAGAATTAATAGTATGTTAAAGTCTGGGCTAAAGATTAGATCCATTTTTCCAAAACATACCTCTGAGTAGTCAGTGCCAGTCCAGATGGAGCTGGTTGAGACCTAGATGAAAAGGTGTTAAGGAGTAACAAATTTAGGAACATCTCAGCTCTCTCCTACTTCAGGCAATCAGAAAGTGTGGAGAGACAAAGATGTAAGCCAAGCAGAACTTTGTACAGGGAATTTTTAAATCAATGTAATATTCAGATGGATCTGAGGTGAAAACTGATGTTATTATAACAAAGAGCAATCCAGAGAAAGTTGATTGTGTTGGAAACATTCAAGATACTTGAAAATTACTTCAATAGCTTGCTAGTGTTCTTGTCTTTTCAAATGGAAGGACAAGTGTTATGTTTCTGGACAAGAGTGGTAGAAGGCAGAAGAAGCTCGGTGTTGGTTATACAACAATAAAAAAGAAAAAAATTGCTTTGATTTGCATTTTCCTGATGATTAATGTATCAAATATTTGATGTGGGGTTTTTTTTTGCTAGTATTTTAAATACAGTATCACCAGTTTTTCAGTATTATTAACCTTTTGAAAGAGACAGCTCTTCATTTTCTTAATTTTCTCTGTTGATTTCCTGTTTTGATATCATTGGTTTCTTCTCTAATTCCTATTTTTTTATTCCACTTAGTTTGGTTTTAATTTGCCCTTTTTCTTTTTCTTCCTTTTTATCTTTTTTGTTTTGTTTTGTTTTCTAAGGTGGAAATATAGATTATTGAGTTTAGATCTTTTTTTCTTTTCTAATACATCCATTCAATCCTATAAATTTCCCTCTAAGCCTACTTTCTTTTGTTGCATCCTACAGAGTTTGATGTTGTGTTCTCCTTTTCATTTAATTAAAAATATTTTTAAAATTTCTCTTGAAATTTCTTCTTTAAACCATGTACAATTAGAAGTCTGATTTTTTAATCTCCATGTATTTTGGGGTTTTTCAATTATATATTCATTTTCAATTTGTAGTTTAACTCCACTATGGTTTGAGGACAGATATTGTGTGATTTCTAATTTTTCAAATTTGTTGACATTTGTTTTATGGCCCAGAATGTGGTCTATCTTGGGTGAATGCTCCATGTGAATTTTAGAAGAGTGTGTACTTTGGTGTTGTTGGATGAAATCATCTATGGATATCGATCCTATACAGTTGGTTGATGGTGTTGTTGAATTCAATCATGTCATTAACTTTTTGCCTTCTGTATCTGTCCATTTCTGAAAGTGGGGTACTGAGATCTCCAGCTCTGACAGTGGAGTTGTCTCTTTCTCCTTGCATTTCTATCAGTTTGGGCCACACATAGTTAGATGATCTGTTGTTAGGTGCATATACAATAAGAATTTTTATGTCTTCTTGGGTAATTGACATCTTTTTAAAAATGTTTTTAACGTTTATTTATCTTTGAGGGGGTTGAGGGGCAGGAAGAGAGGGAGACACAGAATCCGAAGTGGGCTCCAGGCTCCGAGCTGTCAGGACAGAGCCCTGACACAGAGCTCAAACCCACAAATACTGAGATTATGACCTGAGCCAAAGTCTGATGCTTAACCAACTGAGCTACTCAGGCACCCCAATAATTGACATCCTTATCATTTAGGATGCTCCTTTTGTCCCTTATAATTTCCTTTACTTTGAAATCTGTTGTCTGGGGCGCCTGGGTGGCGCAGTCGGTTAAGCGTCCGACTTCAGCCAGGTCACGATCTCGCGGTCCGTGAGTTCGAGCCCCGCGTCAGGCTCTGGGCTGATGGCTCAGAGCCTGGAGCCTGTTTCCGATTCTGTGTCTCCTTCTCTCTCTGCCCCTCCCCCGTTCATGCTCTGTCTCTCTCTGTCCCAAAAATAAATAAACGTTGAAATCTGTTGTCTGAAATTAATCATAACTTCTGCTTTCTTTTGATTAATGTTGGTGTGGTATATTTTCCTCCATTGTCTAATTTTTAATCTGTATGTGTCTATATTTAAAGTGGGCTTCTTCTAGACAACATATAATTGGGTCATGTTTTTTGCATCCAGTCAACTAATTAACTCATCAAATACATTATTCATTTCTGTTGCAGTGGTTTTGATCTCTAGTATTTCTCTTTGATTCTTTCTTAGGATTTCCACGTCTCTGTTGACATTGTCCATCTGTTTTTGCATGCTCTTTCCTTAATCCATTACAGCCCTTAGGATATTGTCTTAGTTATTTTAAATCCCCAGTATGATAATTCCAATATCGTTGTTTTATTTGGTTCTGATGTTTGCTCTGTCTCTTCAAACTGGGCTAATTAATTAATTAATTAATTGCCTTGTGGTACGTCTTTCTTGATAGCCAAATAGAATGTACTGGGTAAAGAGAAATGCTGTAAATAGGCCTTAGTAATGTGGTGATGTATGGGTCGTTGGGAGAGCATTCTATATGCCCATGATTCATCCTCAGTCTTTAGTGAGTCTATATCTCTGAACTCTAAACTTCACAAGCATCACCATTCTTTTTTCTTTTTGCTCATGTGGGATAGGATAGCTAGAGTGGGCTGGAGTGGGCTACTTCCCCTCTCCCATTGGAAAATGAGAACAGGTAGGAGTTGGGCATTTCCCTTCCCCAAGCAAGATAGACGCTGATAATACCCCAGAAGATGAGGCTCTGATTAATTCGTTTCACCTAAAGGCAGGCTTTGTTACGAACAGAGTACTCTGGGATGTTTCAAAATGTTCTCTATTCCCCATGCCTTGCCAGAAGCCCGAAGATGTTTCTCTGATATTTACTGTGGGAAGCTAGACAAGCGCCTGGACTTAAAATTCACAGTATAACTCTGAGAGTTGTTCACACTGAGCCTTCAGGAATTTCTAAATTAGAGGTCAGGTTCTCCTACCGCAACATTGGTCCCCAGGTGGCTTCTGCTCAGGAGTCTCTGCTCAGGTAAGCTGTGTCCCCCAGTATTGGCCTGTCTCTCTGATCTTGGGGGCAGTGATTTTTTTCTGTGTCCTCCCTCTTCCTATAGATCCAAGAAGTATTGTTTCATTTGTAGTGTGTTCAGGTTTTCAATTGCTGTGAGGAAGCGCATTTCCAAACTCTGTATATGTCAAACCGGAACTTGTTTATGTTGGTTTCATATTCAACCACCTTGTTAAACTCTCCTTATTGTTTCTAATATTTTCTAATATTTTAGCTTTAAAATATTGTAATTTGATAATATAATCACAGAGACAATTCCCATGTCCTTGTTTTTTGCACTATATTTTCTTGTTTTATATTTTGTTTATATTTATTGGATTTTACAATTTCAAAAAGCTTATATTTAATTACTCCTTTGTCTTAAAAGTCATTTTCAATAACTTTATCTTCTAAATCTGTATTAGTGCATTCAGTAGAATTTTTTGATGTTGTTGTAAGGTTTATTCTTCATCCTGAGTTTTTCTTTAGTCACAAATAATGTTTTCTCTTTTTTCTATTTTGATGATTTTTCCTTGATATGTTTGCATTTACTTTCCAGTAAAGTGTTTTTTAAGCTTTTTATCATAATCAGTAAAAATTGTTAAGAAGATTTAAATTTGCCCCATATATGCACTCTTACTTATTTACCGTATCAATTTATTTTTTGCCTTGAAATTTTACCAAAAGCTCTCTTTTCTATAAATGTCATTTCAGAGCTGGTTATTATTTAGCCCACATTCACATTATCTGCACTGTCAGAATCTATCAGCTACTCTAGATGTAATCAATGCTATGTTTCTAATGGTTGCTGGCAACCAGAATTTTGTCTAGTTTGCCTTAGTCAACACTCCAAAAATTTTTATTCATGAAATTTACACTTTTTAGTATGAGCTCACAGATTTCTGGGGCGCCTGGGTGGCTCAGTTGGTTGAGTGTCTAATTTCGGCTCAGGTCATGATCTCACGGTTGGTGAGTTCGAGCCCCACATCAGGCTCTGTGCTGACACCTCGGAGCCTGGAGCCTAGAGCTGCTTCTGTGTCTCCCTCTCTCTCTGTCCCTCCCCTGCTCTGCTCTGTTTCTCTCTCTCTCAAAAACAAATAAACATTACAAATGTTTTGAACTCACAAATTTCTAGTATTTCTTGTGGCCATATTGGTTTTATAACTAATATTCATCCTGAATATCCTTAGAGCAATTCTAAGTTGAAATGCTAGGCTTTGTGAGTTCACAATTAGGGAGAGGAAGGGCGAATACTAATTTCTTCTACGAAGAAAATTTCAGTGGGGAGCAGATCAGACAGGATTTGTGCTTCAGTGTTCTCTAGAACATCCAACAACTCTGACAAATTTGTATTCCAGTTTTCATGATTTTATATTTTCTTCCTAAATTTGACAACTTTTTATAATTATTGTTAATTCAAATAGTGTTTTAATTCAGTGATTTGTAAAGTTGTCTTCCGAACTGGGCTTTTAAAAGTCAAGGGAGAATAGCTTAGAAAGTATTTTATTTAGATAATGGCCCTAAGTTTTATTCTATGTTTAAGATTAGAATGTAAAGGTGTGAATTTACATTTTTGTCACTCTGGATTGTGTACAAGTATCAGGAGCAGTCATGTGATCCTGCAACTTTCAATTTTTTTATCACCTCTAAAGAGCTTGACAGCTGGCTTACTGGGGAAAAATTCTTTATATTACAGTATTTGTTAATTAAAATTGGTTATTAGCTGCTTCACCTCAGAATGTCATTGGCTCTTGCTTCCTGCCACAGAAATAAAAGGAAAAGGGGATCTCATTTTTGGACCTTTCTTGGTCTTAAAATAACAACCAAATTATGGATATTTTCTCAAGGTCATAAATACTGATTCTGTTTCATTTAAGGTTTTTGTTTTTTTTTTTTTTTAGTTAACAGTGACATCTATTTATCCAATCTATTTTCATGTAAAAGAAAGATTAAAAGAAAAATTTTCCTTTTCATAATTGATCTAATGGGAAAAAGGTAAGCAATTATCTCACTTGTCCTGTTTGTATTGTAGTATGGGGTAAATCAAGCGTAGGTGAATGCTAAATATATATAGAAAAATATGAGTGGGGAATTTATAATTGGAAGACTATGTTGTCACCACTGATTAGTCTCAACCTGACTAAAAGGGATCAAATTCATAAAGATATTGTATTTATGTTTACACAATACAGCATGAAATGTATTGTGCATCTTTTATGGCAGTCTGACCAAAATGATTTGGACCTGGGTATAATCACTATTTAGCTATGGCTTCCACTTTACAGCACACACATGGAATAGAGGCAAATGTTAAGTAACATCAGTAGGGATCACCCACATATACATAGACTAGATAGATAGAAAGATAGTGATAATTCATAAAATCTAACCCAGTTATTTCTAGAAATTAATGGCATGGAAACAAAATAAAGGAACAAAAAAAGAAAGATGTAATAGTTGTAACAACCACATATGGGGTATTAAGATTTTATGCATTGTTTTATTCTTTTTTTTTTCCTCCGAGTTTTTATTTATATTTTAGCTAGTCAACATACAGTGCAATAATGGCTTCAGGGGTAGAATTCAGTGACTCATCCTTTACATACAATGCTTCCTGCCAGTCACAAGTGCCCTCCTAATACCCATCACCCATCCAACCAACCCCCTCACCTCCCCTCCAGAAACCACTAGATTGTTTTTCACTGTCAAGAGTCTGTCTCTTGGTTTGCCTCTCTTCCCCTGGCTCCAGTTCATTTGTTTTGTTTCTCAAATTCCACGTATGAGTGAAATCATATGGTATTTGTCTTTCTCGGACTTATTTTGCTTAGTGTAATAGTCTCTAGCTCTATCCACGCTGTCACAAGTGGAGAGATTTAATTATTTTTGATGGCTTAGTAATATTCCATGTGTGTGTATAAAACACATCTTCTTTATCCATTCATCAGTCAGTGGACATTTGGGTTCTTCCCATAATTTGGCTATGGATGATAATGCTGCTATAAACATGGGGTGCATGTGTCCTTTTGAATCAGTATTTTTGTATCCTTTGTGTAAATACCTAGTAGTGCAATTGCTACATGGGAGGGTAATTCTATTTTTAACTGTTTGAGAAATCTCCATACTGTTTTCCAGCTTACATTCCCACCAACAGTGTAAAGGATGCAAGCTCTTTAAATACTTTAGATCTTTGACCCTGGTGAAGTTTAGAAGTTGTTGCCATATTGAGATGTTTTTTCACTCTTGAAAATCCTTATATCTATTGCCAACTATTCCCACTTCCACCCCCAGCCTTTTGCCACCAATAATCTACTTCCTGTTTCTATAGATTTTCTTATTTTAATGTTTCATTTTAATTGAATCATACAATTTATGGCCTTTTTTCATCTCATTTTTTCACTTTTCGTAATGTTCTCAAGGTTTATCCATATTGTATCATATATCAGTATGAATCCTAATCTCTGGTCTTTCCAGGGATGGTTTAATTGACATTTCCCCCAGGACCATACTTTATTGCTCTTTGCAGGTTCCATATGTTATTTTTGTTGAAAAATAATATTTTAAATAATAATACGTGATGATTCTGGAAATCAGATTCTTTCTACTCCATCCCCAGATGGAATTTTATTTTGTTTTCTTTTGGTGCTGTTTTATTCTGGTGCTATTTGCTGCTGATGGTTTTGCTTGTTTGTGTAGTACTTTTCTGAAACAATTCTGTAAATTCTGTTTTCTTTGCCATTTGTGACCACTGGATCTCTCTGGAGTTAGCTTAGTGGTCAGCTACTGATAGGACAGAAATTCTTTCAATACCTGGGACCAATAAGTCTCGCAGTGTGTGCTAAGGGTCAAAGTGTGCATGTTGTAGGATGTCTTTAACGCTCAGCTTGGCAGATTACAGCTCTGCCTTGGCCTTTACCTCCCGCTTGTATAGACTCTCAAGATTAGATGGAGGTGAGAGTATAGGGACTTCCCAGATCTTTTTTGAATATCCTTGCAACCCTGGGCATGAGAACAACACTGTGCATTCACAAGACCTAGATTCTCCAAAAATATTAGATATTTTCATACTTCTCTATAGTCATTTCATTCCTCAATTTTTTAAGCTTTTTGGTTCATCCATTGTTTACCCCAACTCTTGTCTACTGCTTCAGGAAAACAACATGGTATATAACTGGTTTGTTTGTTTTTTTTTCTTTTTTAGTGCGCCTGAATAAAAAGCTTTCACACTGAGTTAGCTCTACATCAGAATGAATAAAGACAACTTTGGAAGTAAGGGCTACCAGAGAACTAGGAGACAGGAAAAGACTGACTTTTTTTTTTTTTTTTTTTTTTTTCACAAGATTCATCCTTTTCTTGAATAAACCTTCCCTAGATGGCTACAATGTTTGCTTAATTTCCAGAGTAAGAACAGTGTTGATTCTGACAGTTCTTGTCAGTGTCCTACTTGCTTTTATGAAAGAGTTTTTTCCTAGGTCCTTCTCTGCCAATATTGTTGATTGATTGATAATTGATTTTCAAATTTAATATATTCTTTATTGACTTTCTCCAGCACAAATTTTTCAACATGCCCCAATATATACATTTATAATGGAAAGTTACCAAGTAGTAATTTTATTTATTTTTTTTAATTTTTTTTTTAACGTTTATTTACTTTTGAGACAGAGAGAGACAGAGCATGAACGGGGGAGGGTCAGAGAGAGGGAGACACAGAATCTGAAACAGGCTCCAGGCTCTGAGCCATCAGCCCAGAGCCTGATGCGGGGCTCAAACTAACGGACCGTGAGATCATGACCTGAGCCGAAGTCGGACGCTTATCCGACTGAGCCACCCAGGCGCCCCGAGTAATTTTAAACAGATATTCAGTCAAAGCTATGGCCAATAATGAGAGAATAGAAAATTTTCGGACATACAAACAAATCAGGAAAAAATATTTTAATGAAATTATACTCTGGAAACTATAATAGCTATGGATTAGTTGATAATAACACAAGCAATAATTATAAAGTAAATATTTTTAGAAAGATATCATGAAATTTATAAAGTTGCATAATAATATAAAACTACTACTACATATAGTAAAGAAAATAACAAAGTAGTCAAAAAACAAAATTAAAATAATTAATATTAAATAGAATATATGAATTAGCAAACATATTTGATATATTAAATAAAATACAGTCATTTCAAACACTTATGTTTTAGATAAATGTATTAAAATCATCTCAATTCACTTTAAAAATAAAAAGTACATGAGATATCTTCTGCTTATAATATCATATAATTTGTAAATAAGTCATGTTTTAAATAATAACAATGTTTAAACAATAATAGTTTTAAACATATGTTCTTCCTGTCCTACTTCTTGGTTTCAGAGTATGAAATAACACAAATACTTTTATTCCTGTAATCTATATCTAGATCTGTCATCTATATTTAGATGCATGCCAGGTAGGGTGTGGGTGTGTGTGTGTGTGTGTGTGTGTGTGTGTGTGTGTGTGTGTGTATCTGCATGTATCTGCAAATAGGCAGTAAATGCATCCAGATTTAAAAAACACACACACAAACAGACTTGAAGAAATTGATAATTCTCTGCATCAGAAGAGACATGCAAAATGTATTGGAAAATAATCCAAAGAGACTTCAGTTTCATTTTTATCTACAGTAACAGCATATGTGCTGTGTGTAAATTTGCATGGATTTGTAGAAATCAGTACCCTGCTTTTTCTTTTCTCCAGTAGAGAGTGATTAAATAAAATAAACATAAATAAAGTCTTTGTCATGCACTCATCAATGCAAATGCACATGTAGGAAAGCATCCTCAAGTTCAGATATTTACAGTTTCTACTTTGTAGACACTCCGAATGATATGTGGTGTCTTGGGATATCTCTTATGAAATGTTTAGGGATCTGAATATGCTTTTGTAGTAATTTGACTCAGAATCCACATTAAATATATGCTTTCCACTGTGAGGGACTAATTCTAAAAATAGTTTTGATATATTCAAAGGTGTCAAGGGAACGTATGTGCAAAATGAAGACAGTGAAGTTATTAATATTTACAGGAGGCATTCTATCACTTTTGCCAAGCTGAAGCTGTGCCATACTTAGTTGTTGTAATAATAAATGTTCCATGAAATAGAGCTATATTACTGTGAGCCAGGATGTTCTAGCTGACTTCAACATAGCCATTGACCTCTATGCTTAAAGATTTCTTCCTCCCACATCACACATTTTCTCTGAGCGTAATCCAGAATAGGCTATCCAAACTAAAAAATAAACAAACAGATAAATGCATCCTAGGAGAGGAGTTCCTGGGATAAAATTTAAAAGCAAGCACAAAATAACTATTCTTAAGATATTCAAAAGTAACACAGAAGGGGTGAGGGCTGTGGTCATGCGTCTTCCATTTATCTTTGACTCAATGATTTTTTATATGTGTTTTCCATTAATACACATCTACTCTTTGAAAATACACAGAAAATTTGGATTAATCCTTTCAATTACCACAAGTAAACTATCTTATTATATTTCATCTAATAATTTCCATAAAATATTACTTGATGCTCATAAAAATATTCAGAACAGTTGAGAAATTGGCATTGGGATGAAAAAATGGTGCCTTATTTTCAGGTTTAAAAAATTGTATAGCCCTTGCTTAGATGCCTATTTGTGATCTGTTCTCTTCCATACTCTTCTAACCCTCCTCTCAACATCCAAAATTGCACTTCTAATATCTAAGTCAACATTAGTATTTTATAAGTGAGGAATTTTTGTTTTAAAGTTTAATTATGTAGCTTGAGAAACAATTTCTGTCTGCAAATTATGATTTGGCACATTAAACATAAATGTAAGCAGATGGTAAAATGCAGTGATTTTAATTTCCTTGTTATTTTGTTTTTAAATTTTAGTTGCTTATGAAAGATTTTGATTGTTAAATTCAACAGTTACCACCATTAAAAAATAGATTACCTCTTAAGACTGTGAAGAAGATTCTCCAAATGGTTCATCTTAATCAAATATTTGGCACAAGATCTTCTGCTACACTAGTAGTAATTTAAAAAATAAACCATCCCCGGGGCGCCTGGGTGGCTCAGCCGGTTGAGCGTACGATTTCAGCTCAGGTCATGATCTCACAGTCTGTGGGTTCGAGCCCCGAGTCAGGCTCTGGGCTGACAGCTCAGAGCCTGGAGCCTGTTTCCAATCCTGTGTCTCCCTCTCTCTCTGCCCCTCCCCCACTCTCACTTTGTCTCACTCTGCCTCTCAAAAATAAATAAATATAAAAAAAATTTTTTTTAAATAAACCATCCTGTAATTTAGATACATTAGGAAGGTCTCTTTTACTTTTTTTTTTCATTTTTTTAAATGTTTGTTTGTTTGTTTATTTATGAGAGACAGAGACAGAGCATGAGCAGGGGAGGGGCAGAGAGAGGGAGACACAGAATCTAAAGCAGGCTCCAGGCTCTGAACTGTCAGCACAGAGTCCAATGAGGGGCTCGAACCCACAAACTGTGAGATCATGACCTGGACCGAAGTCAGACACTTGACTGACTGAGCCACCCAGGGGCCCCAGAAAGTTCTCCTCTTCTAGTACTATTGATTGAGGATGTTTACAAATATTTCTGAAAAATACACTCTGGATTGCATAACATATGTTCTTAATCATATGAAGATAAGAGGAACATACAAGTTGAAATGCATAAGAGTGAAATAACTTCCTGGATTAGTGGAGTAGACCCTGACTTGGGGTCTCAGAACAGAGAGAAAAGCCCAAGATACTATGCTTTTGTCCCCCCGATGTCCTAAATGATCCAACATTCAGAGACGAGTAGTCTGAAGCACTACCAAGTTGTTTTCTATGACCTGCATGTTGGTGTATTCTCAAAATCAGATGTCATATGTCAAAACCACTACCCCCGTTGCGGCGGTGTTTGGAGGTGGGACCTCTAAGGAAGTAATTAAGGTTAAATAAGGTCATAAGAGTGGGGTCCAGATCTGATAGGATTAGTGTCCTTTTTTAAGTTGTATTTATTTATTTGAGAGAAAGAGAGAGAGCATGCACGCAGGGGAGGTAGGGAGGGAGAGAGAGAGAGAGAGAGAGAGAGAGAGAGAGAGAGAGAGAGAATCCCAAGCAACACAGAACCTGACACAGGGCTCCATCTCATATACTGTGAGATCATAACCTGAGCTGAAAGCCAGGGTCAGATGCTTAACCGACTGAACCACCCAGGCGTGCATGGGATTAGCGTCCTTATCGGAGGCATCGGAAAGCCCTTCTGTGGCCATCGGCACTGAGCAAAGTTCAGGTGAGAATACAGTGAAGGGGTAGCCATCTGGCAGCCAGGGAGAGAGCGCTTATCAGGAATTGAATCGGTCCTCATCTTGAGCTGGACCTTCCAGCCTCCAGGACTGTGAGAAAATACATTTCTCTTGGCTAAGATCCACGGTCTGTGGCATTGTGTGTGGCAGCAAGAGCAGACCAACGTGTGTTCCAAGTAAAATTTAAGACAAGGGAGGAAACTGAAGCCAGGTGAGGTAGGGAGTGTTAAGGAATATTCAGCTACATTTCTTCAAAACAGATAGGAAATCAAGGCAGATATGATCACTTGCAAATGTGGAAAAGTTTACGTGAAGTTATTATGATACAGCACCGAAGAAAAAAAGGAATGTTAGTGTGAAGACAAAAAAAAAAACAAAAAACGATGAGGAGCACCTGAGTGGCTCAGTCAAGCGTTCACCTTCAGCTCAGGTCATGATCTTGCAGTTCGTGAGGTGCATCGTGTTCTCTGCTGTCAGCACTGAACCAGCTTCAGATCCTCTGTGTCCCTCTCTCTCTGCCCCTCCTCTGCTCACTTGCACAGGCACATTCTCTCTCTCACTCTCAAAAATAAACATTTTAAAAAATGATGTAAACCTGGAGTGCCTGGGGGGCTCAGTCAGTTAAGCATCGGACTTCGGCTCAGGTCATGATCTCATGGTTCATGGGTTTGAGCCCCACTTGGGCTCTGTGCTGACAGCTCAGAGCCTGAAGGCTGCTTTGGATTCTGTGTCTTCCTCTCTCTCTGCCCCTCCTCTCTCATGCTCTCTCTCTGTCTCAAAAATAAATAAATATTTAAAAAAAACTTTTATAAATGATGAAAACCCCGATGTGGATATCTTAGGTACCCTTTGGTCAGTTGGAAAACACATAAATAAAGATAATTTTATTATTTATTTATTTATTATTTTTTTTTAATTTTTTTTCAACGTTTATTTATTTTTGGGATAGAGAGAGACAGAGCATGAATGGGGGAGGGGCAGAGAGAGAGGGAGACACAGAATCGGAAACAGGCTCCAGGCTCTGAGCCATCAGCCCAGAGCCTGATGCGGGGCTCGAACTCACAGACCGCGAGATCGTGACCTGGCTGAAGTCGGACGCTTAACCGACTGCGCCACCCAGGCGCCCCTAAAGATAATTTTAAAAATAAGACAGAATGAGATGAGTCACATAAGGAAGGAAATGGCACATTCAAAGATATTATGAGGGTTGTTTTTTTTTAAGATTTTTTAAAAAGGTGTATCCATGTACATAGGAAAACTACAAGGTATAGAGAAAGCACTAAGGTGGGGTTAATATAAAGGAAATTTATCAGCTCTCATTCCAAATACGTAAGGTGAAGGAGAGGTTACTGGAAACTGGAAGGGACAGTTCGTTTATGCAGAAAGAGCTGCATTTAGAGAAACTGTGACTTTCAGCTAAGGGATATTAACAGGCCAAACTGATCTTAGAAAAATGGAACAGGATTTGTAAACATTCTGAGCTCAGTCTAGTCCCTCTCCAGCTTCTGTGGGAGCCGTGTGTTTATAGCATCCAAACAAACATCAGACGCAGGACGGCTCATTGATATACTCTCTGCCTGTTAGCGTCCTCAGGAAGGGATTGTGTGACGGAAGAGAAAATATTTACAAAAGAACACCTCTCAGAAGCTAAATTATGACTGACTAATTAGTGAAAGAAATCTTGAGACAGTTTCCTCTCCAAAGCTATATGTCTACACTTTACGGAGGTATGTGAACCAGGATCGTGGACGCTTGTCTGGGATGTAGAGCTTGAAGTCCCTAGTTTTGTCTTTGCTGGAGTCATTTTTTTATGTTCCCAATGTAAGAACCCAGAATCCTTCCCAAGTAGAAGGTGTTAAGATTTTTCTATCCATTTCTCAGAAAGGGAGGGAAACATCTGTTCCTTTCTTAGAGAACCATTCAGATTAATAATTTTGGAGTTCCCACCTCAGACCAGTTCCTCCAAACTGGCGTTGGTGGGTAACGTCTCATCTGGCTCTCATCATGTACCTCTGGAAAGAGGAAATTGCATGTTATCACATGTGTGTGTGCGTGTGTGTGCGTGTGTTTAATTTTATCATCTGAATTTCTTCTCACTGAGACAAGTTTTCACCACCAGTCCTTCATGGCCTTATCTAAGTGGGCTTTAGTGAAGCAACTTTTCACTTGTAGCATATGGTACAGATTCACCTTCAAACCTGGTTTGCCTTTTCCTTTCCATCACCTCCTTGAGGAAACACCTCAAGAGGTCACCAGTGTGTATGGAGAGGTAGCAGAGTTGTGGAAACAGGTACTAAGTTGTCCTTTTGTGCCTTCAAACCTATTCAGGGTCAACTCTGCAAAATCTGCTTCCATTCCAGAGCCAAGAGTATCAGGACAATTTCTGGTTGACGCATGACTAGTCACTAAAGCGTGGGACAAAATGGAACGTGGAAGTGTGTGTTTTAGCTCTTAACATTTCTTCTTGAAGATGGCGATATAAGTTGTGCTCACAATTAATTTTCCACACCAAGTCAGAAGTTCAAACCAGATGTCTGTGAAGTTGGGAAGGATAACCTCAACCCCCTGTCTCTCTACCTCCCCTCAAGGGCTCTGCATATAATAATATAATTGCCCATATCTTTCTTACAGTTTTCCTGTAGATTTATTTTTGGTTTTAGTTTTTGAATTTCAGGTTCCCTCCCCAACTGATGCAGTAGTTCAGTTATACCTAATTCATATTGCAATGCTGTATTAGATTTTTCTTCTATTTAGATTGTGTTAGAGTACTTTGATTTGCCGAAGGTTTTTGATCCTTCTATGTTATTTCAGTAACTTTGAATGAACATGAGGTTTTGTTTTGATGTTTTTATGTTTTATTTACTTTGTTGTATTCGTGATTATTTGTTTTCACAGGATTATGAGGCCATAATAGGGGGCGGAGGAATAAGAGACGCTTATTTGGTTTCTTAGTTCAAGATTGTTTTCATCAGTTGCCACATTAAAACAATTTTCATAGCAAATGACACCTTATATTTGGGGAGGGAGTGTAAGTCTTCTTATTATTGATATCCACTTGCTTTTGAGTTTCTATCTGGAGATACTTTTTAATGTTTATTTATTTTGGGGACAGAGAGAGACAGAGCATGAACGGGGGAGGGGCAGAGAGAGAGGGAGACACAGAATCGGAAACAGGCCCCAGGCTCTGAGCCTTCAGCCCAGAGCCCGATATGGGGCTCGAACTCACAGACCACGAGATCGTGACCTGAGCTGAAGTCGGACGCTTAACCGACTGAGCCACCCAGGCGCCCCTGGAGATACTTTTTAATATTTTTTTCCTAGCTCCACTGAGTTCCCAAATGATACTTTCTTTTCCCAAGTTAATTTGTGCAATTCCAAAAATGAGTATTTCCTGAGATTCACATTTTATCCTATGGCTTCCTATGTTTCTTCCTTTCCATATGGCAATAGCCAGTTCTTTTATTCACCGGGTCTCAAAATTACTTTAAGAAGCTCCATACAGAGGGTTTGGGACTCTTCTAAAAGGGATAAGAGCACAGAATGTGATTTACTCTTTTATAGACATGGCAGGCACGCAGCAAAGGGGAATGTCCCATACAGAGTACTTAGGGAAATGAAATGTGAAATTATATGATAGGAGTAGTGGATAGATTCGGTGCCAGATTTATGATTCAAAGAGATAGATCCAGTTATTGACAGGATCACGACTGTAGAAGAAGGTGATGAGATTTCTGGTTATATTCATAAAGGCTTAGTGTCTACAACTTAAAAATAAAAAAGATGATAGTGTTGTTTATCCATGTAAGTGCTAAGCAATACCTTTGAATCACTTAGAATTCAACCTGAAAAAGGTAACCAGAATAGTAATGAGTATGAAGTTATTGGAAACGGGATATAATGTGTAGCCTAGTGGTACTGAAACTGTGATAATGGGCTTCTCCATTATTGAAAATCCTTATCAAGTAGCTGAAAGAGGAAAGTACTGTGACTTGTTTCACTGAAAGTTAGATTATGCAATATAACCTCACCACTTTCTTTAAAGTCTAGAGTTAGTGCTCTGTAAGAGGAGAGCAGTTTGTAAATGTAACCATTCCCTTCTTGGAAAACCTCCATATACACTATATACATAGTTGTCCTAAGATAAATTTTAAGCCTCCAATATATCAGTGAGGACCTTAAAACTGATGTATTTTATGTATGTTTGCAATAAACAGTTATGGCAGTAAGCACATATAGAGACTCCAGACATGATCTGAAAGAGCACCATATTTGCTTAGACAACTATTTAGTCAATCTTTGATAATTTTCTCATTTTCCAGGAACCTGAAACACTTCACTGGTAAAATGGAAATAATAATATACAATATCCTTACAGAAGAGGTTATATAATCATGTTTCTTCTCCTTTTCCATGGGTCTGATGTCTCTTTTTTCCTTTAACAGGCCTATTTTGTTAAGTTTCTTCTATAGTTGGGTAATACAGATAAAATAGAGCATATATAAATGAAAAACATTAATTTAAATAACTTTTTTAGAGAAAATTCCCATTACTAATAGAACAAGGCTAAATGAACATCAATGTTCTGTTTTCTGATGACCTTGTATAGCTAATTGAAGAACAGAATGGATATCAAAACTCCATTGTATATCTTTGGGTAATGAAAAATTAGTGTTACACTAAAACCAGAATTCTGTTATTTTGAACGAGTAATTTTTAAAAGGGCTTTTTAAAAATCTACCCTGATATATAGTATGCGGCTATACAAATGTACTTGGTGACAAAATCATCTCTAAAAGAAAATCCACTGGTATGAATAACAAAGTAAGACATGATATATATTTAATAATTACAGATACATATGGGTTGGAAGTAATTGTTATAGCTGGGTGTTGATATTGTTTTCAGTGCAAAATTAAAAATTTATGTACACTCAAAAGTTCTTTCTTTAATGGAAAAATAAAGTCCAACTCTCTGGCTAAATTACTTTGCTAGGAGTTCATTTTCTTCTTACATTTTAAACTAACATCTTGTATCCCAAATTACTCAGTGGAAAAGTAAATTGATGGCATGAAATTAATTTCCACTTTTTTAAATCTACATGGATATAAATCACTGCAACTTGGGGGAGATTGAAAAATGACTGTATTAACAAAACTTTGTGTTCAACAGACAAATAAACATCCTCACAAATCCAAATCACCAGTGCATATTTCCCCATCATTAGCCATAATCTACTTGAGATGATGATGATAAATGAACCAAGAGACTGGATCTCTGAACAATACCTATTTAATGTAACAAACAACCAAAAACACAGAAAGACTCACCTTCCATGAAATTGGTGTTTAGCCTGATGGGAACCTGACTAAACTGCTGTATCCTTCACAGTTTTCCATTATTGGGGGTCCTCTCCCCATAATCTCACAGACTCATTTCATTTTAATACTCATTTAATACTCAACTCATTTCACAAATGCAGTTGATATTGACACACAATGATAAATGTTCTCAAGGTAAACTCAATTAACTTTTATATTTAGATGGATAAGTGATAGGTAGATATATAGATAATAAATAGGTGATAGATACATAGATACATAGATACTTACCAACCATAAGGAAATGCTTTTATTTTTTCATTAAACAACTAGCAGTTTGACAATTTTGAAGATATTCTAAAAGTTATCAAAGTTCTGTTCTTCAATCTTCTAAGCTGTACCTATAAAATTAAGCTTGAATATTTTTATTTCTTGCTATCACCCACAAGACCTAAGATGAGGTCTTTTGGGACACTAGGTACCTGAAAAAGAAGTGACCTTTGCTTTGTGACCCTGGTAAGTTCAGGTAATAGTAGTTTGTGGTTATGAGACCTAACACAACGGGGTGCCTTAAATTGTATTTACAGCTTGGTCACCCTTTCACTCTTCCTGTCTGTTAATACAAAACTGCCCATTTCTTTTATTTATTTTTTTAACTTAATTTTTGGGAGAGTGCAAGCAGGGGAGGGGCAGAGAGAGGAGGACAAAGGATTCCAAGTGGCTCTCCCTGATTGGCTGACACCCGCAATGTGGGGCTTTGAACTCATGAACCGTGATATCATGACCTGAGCGAAAGTCGTACAGTCTACTGACTGAGCAACCGAGTTGCCCCCCAAACTGCCCATTTTTATTGCCATAAAATTCTATTTTCCTCTCTTCTGATTTTGTTGAATGTGTTGATTAGATTAACTTCTGGCCTGTTTTTTGTTTTTGTTTTTTTTTTATCTTAACCCACCTCCCTGACCCAATCTTTTCTCTGGGCATTGATCATACCGTTATTATTGCCATATGTGATTTTACTAACCCTAGCCTTTCTAATTCTATATTTTATCAACAATTTATTAGTACCCCTTAATCATAGCAGTAAGGTAAAGAACTAACCATCATGATACAATCTATTCTCTTTATACAACTGAACTTAGAGATTCTCTTGTGAGATTTGACTGAGACAACTTTGTGTATAATTATTAAAGATGCAGCTCCATGCTTTTTTTTATAGCTGTTGTTAAAATTAAATAAAAAGAAATAACTCAGGTCAAAATGGAACTACCAAAACAAAATTTATCCAGAAAAATAAATTCAAAAGGCAAATAACAAACTGAGAATTGCAGTTATATCACAGACAAATTCTAATGTCCCTAAAAATGTAAGATAAACAGAGATGGAAGAAAAAATGGCAGTTTGATTAACATATGACACAATGAATTTTAAAGTACAAGTGATATATGCTATAGAAGAGTAAACAGATCTACTCAGTTAACAAGAAATAGAAGGTGGAAACTGAGCTTAATCTTGGGATCAAAAAAGTACATTTTGCTATTGTGTAAGAGAAAGAAAAATAGCGAGACAGGGTAAGGAAGAGAATTACAAAGAGACTGAGAAAGGTTTTACAGAGATGAATATTAGTATTAGTGGTGAATCTTGTCAGTAAGAAATTGAAAACGTTGAGACATGATCAAACTTTCCTACAAGGGTTGATAGTGAATGTTTTCAAGAGGTTTGTATAAAATATTAGGATGGCAGCTGTATTTGTTTGCTATTGTTGCTATAATAAATTACCACAAATCGGGTGGCATAGAACAATACAGTTTATCGTGTGTCATTCTAGAGGTCAGAAAGCTGACATGCATTTCATTGGCTAAAACCAAGGTGACCCCAGAGCTGCATTTCATCTGAAGGCTTCAGGGCCCTCAGGCTGGGGTCTTGAAGCATTTGCTCCTCCAGACTATAAAAGAAAGGTCTGGGTGGATTTTTCAGTGGCTACTCTTTCCTTCCTCTGCTGCTGGTGGATCTCTAGGCAAGCTTTCACACCACAAGTCTGGATGAGCCGCCCTCCTGGATTAAGCCTGGACTAAGGGCAGAGTGTGAGCGTGGAAGGGCAGGTGGATTGTGTTCTCTTCTTTTAATGAATGGTAAGTTTTATTAGATAGCACGTATTTTAAACCCTTCCTGTTGGATCTTGGTTATTTTTGGAAGTGAATTGTTTTGAGCTTAGTTCTGGGACACAACTGAGCTATTTGGAAACTGATCTTTTTGAGTCATATTTTTAAGGGTTTTTTGCTTGTTTGTTTTGATTTTGTTTGTTTGTTTGCTTTTTAGGCAAGGCTACAGCCACATTTGCTCTAGGGTTGCTTTTCCCCCGATTAAAAAACAAACAAACATGGCTCCTCTTAGTTTTCTACCCAATGCTTCATGAAAGATGAGATATTTCTCACTCTGGTGGTGCAAAACGGACACTGCTCTTTCCTGTTGTCTTAGGCCATTCAGATCACAACTGGGTAACTTAGAAACAACAGAAACTGATTTCTTAAGGTTTTGGAAGCTGGAAAGTCGAAGACTATGCCGGCACAGTCCCATTCTGCAGAGGGCTTTTTTTTTTTTTTTTTTTTTTTTTTCATAGCCAACACCTTCTCCCTCTATCCTCACATGGTGGAAGAGGTTAGGAAATTGTGTGGGTCTCCTTTATAAGGGCATTAATCTTGCTCATGATGACTCCCCTCTCATGACCATATTTCTTTCTCAAAAATCCACCTATCGATAACAGCTCATTAGGCATTAGAATTTCAACATATGAATTTATGGAGGACAAAAACATTAAGCACAACTTGACTCTCATGTATAAGAAAGTATGAATTAAGTACAACATAAGGAATATAGTGAATAATATTATAATAATGTAGAGTAACAGATGGCAACTCCATACTTATGATGAAAATTGCATAATGCATAGATTAGCAAATCATGATGGTGTATACCTGAAACTATTATAATATTGTAGGCCAACCAAACTTCAATTAAAATTTAAAGAACATATGAATTTAAAAGAAGAAAATTTGATCTTGGAACTGTGTGGTAATATGGCATTATTATGGCAATGTTTAAGGCAAGTGTTTATGTGAATTCTTGTTTTGTGTTTCATTCTTATAGAAAATAATAGTAAGTGTAACAAGTTAAAAATTAGCCATTATTGGAATGATTCAAGAAATATCACTGATGTGGAAAAATTCATATTTTAAAGAATAGAACTCATTTAACCTCCTTATATCTTCATTTTTTTCCTTTCACTATAAGCATCGTTTATTTTTTTTAATGTTTATTTATTTTTGAGAGACAGAGTGTGAGTGGGGGAAGGGCAGAGAGAGAGGACAAGAATCTGAAATAAGCTCCAGTCTCTGAGCTGTCAGCACAGAGCCGATGGGAGACTCAAACTCATGAAATGTGAGATCATGACCTGAGTCGAAGTTGGATGCTTAACAGATTGAGCCACTGGGGTGCCCCAATATAAACATTGATTTTGATTTACTTGCATTTATAGATATGACTCATTCTTTTTTCTTCATGCTATTTATTTTGGAGTGGTTAATAATATTTTTCTCATTAAAAGTAAGTCATTGTAGTTCCAACTTTGACTAGTACATCTAATACAATGAAGAAAAAAATTCTATAAAACAATTCAGCCATGGTTCTAGAGGTATTTTCAAGTGAAATCATACTAAGCTTTTTAAAAATAATATTAATAAAAACATAAGCTCAAAATGGCACAAAGGAAAAACACTTTCTCAAGGGAAATAAAATACATAAAGTTCTAAACCAAATTAAAGTTTAAGGTTATTTGTAAGAATAAATAATATGATTATTTTATTATAATTTCAGAATTTTGTAGCATTTTTAAGGTATTTTTAAAATGTAATACACATATGAGCATTTCTAAGGATAGAATGATTTCATATTGTTTTTCTTATGTGGACAGAGTAATATTTTCATGTCTTGAGATTGTAACATACATTAACTTCTTCTTTCATATTCTTCTTTCGTATTCTAATATGGCAAATCACATTCTTTCATCTGATTTGTCATATTAAATTATATTTAGTATAGAATTTTAAGATTTATTCATTATCAAGCTAAATTAATAAAAAAAGAATGCAAAAGAAAAAGAAAAAAAAGTAAAGTAAGAAAAAAATGAAAGGGAGGGAGGAGGGAAGAAAGTAAGAAAAAGAAAGGAGAAATGATGGATGAAGATTTTTTAAATGGCAGAAGGAAAGAAAGCAAGAAAGAAACCCCATTCCGCTAAGAAAGAGAATCATCTGGTAATAATACATAGGTCATAAAATATACATTTAAAAAACTACAGTTAAAACCAAGAATGCTATAAGAATTTGATATAGCAAGTCAAGTCCTAACCATCAAATATAAAAGAACATATAAGACACTTTAAGTTTAAAATGTGTCACTCATCTTTCATTACAAAAGTTATAATTTATTATTATATTAAAATTCAAGTAATTGTTGCTTCTATATCATCAGTTGACTATGAAAAAGGTGCCTGTACAAAAACAGCATATTTTTGTTTGCTTTTTATGGGTATGGATAGCCCCTTTAGTATTCTTTATTTATTCAAGTGTAGTATTTTATATGGCAGAACTCTTTATAAAGCTTCCTACCTCAATTTCCAGTTCTCTAAAGAAAAATTTTCTGTAATCAGATCAGTGTCTAGGTAATAATTAGTCTTAATCAGGTAAAGAGGAAATATGTTGAGGAAGCCTAGGAATAATTAATTTCTCTTTGGGGGTTAAGAAAACTATGATGAAGAGACCATATTACAAGAAAGCAAAGACTTGTCCAAAGCAGAAAAGCTGGTCTTTTGCAACAGAGGATCTTTGCCATGTTTGCCTTCACTAGTAAACTTAATTAATATTTTGCATGTATCTGTTTAAATTAGTCTACCAGGGATTTGGGTCTCATGGAAAATCATAAAGCCAAGTAGAGATACTGACCCAGGATCAGGAAGCAGTTATCAAATGGGCATTGAAACTATTAATTTTCTTTTAGACTTGGAAATAAAAGAACATAGATGAAAGGAAATAGAATTTAATTGAAAATAATATTAAATGAACTCCTTCTATAAAATAGAATGTTTTCCAAAAAAATATTAGTTTTCTTCCAAAATTATAAAAGTTTCTTTAATAAGTGTTTTTTGTAGAACTTGATCCTGCTTCAAATGCCAGTGAAAATATTACAAAACATGGGTGAAGGATTCATTTGTCTAATTTTTACCTTTATAATGTTTTACAGTAATATACATATTTACATAATTCAATTTGTTGTTTGGCTAGCTTAAATTTAGGAAACAGTATTAGAATAGCAGAAGCATAGCCTTTCTAATGGGACTTCTGGGTCAAATGTCATCGCTGCTTGTTATTAGCCATGTCATCTCAATTATGTTGTTTAAATTCTTGTACTGATTTATTTTCCATATTGGTAAAATGAAAGTTATGAGATAATTTATATAACCAATAGCGGGTAATCACATTAGGAGAAGCCAAGTTACAGAGCAAGTTTTTCACAGCTCTTGGTCGCTTTTATCATCATGATCATAATGATCATTTTATTCAGTAAATCAGACTAACCTGTTTTCTAGGATAACCATCCATCAAATGAGAATGAAAATATTGATCAGTATTCTATTAAAAAGAACATCTCTGGTTTTTAGGTAAGTTCATGTGTGAATTGGAAGTCATAGATAAATAAAACACAGGAAAAATTGAAGGGAAAATGAATACTCGTAGCAATTAATATAACATAAATTAGGAAACTGTATAAAAAATTATTTTCTGAAAAGCCAAGCTATCATAAGTTCTCTACATTCATTGCATGAATTTGAAATTGAAGTATGCTGCAAATTCCTTCAAGTAATGTAGTCATTACTTGGTGGGGAATTTGACATCATGGATCTTTCAACTAGAATACCTCAAGGACATTTTTCTTAGAGAGCTAGTGAATCCAAAATATCCTTCCTCATCAATCATGGATCGACAGCTTCCTTGAGAGTTTGTCAGTAAGCTGGATATTCAAGTTACTGACTTACATTCATTCCATTTTCTTGGCTCTAACTTTTATGTCCCCAGGTAATAAAACACCTCTCATTGTGTGTATTTGTGTGTGCACACATGCCTTTCACTTGAGCTTATTTTGGTTTTGATCCCTGATGTTTGGATCTGAGCAGAGGTGGAGAAAAAAAAAAAAAAAACGTGAAAATTATTTCTTCCATGACTTAACAGCAATAGGGATAAAGTTCTCAAAAGAGTTTGCTCGGTCATTATGGATCAAAGTAGAGAGGCTGCAAAATTGCTAAAACAAAAAAAAAATTGCTCAAACACATGCAAATATGGCAAAAGTCGTAAAATATATAGAGGATTAGTATTGTTCTTTTACTTTATCATTTCTACTTTTTAGAAAAACTTATTTTCGTGAGTGCTGAAAAAGAAAACGATTTCAAACTGTTGTTATCTTTAATTCATGGAAAACTATGGAACTATCGTAAAGGATGTATGCAAAAATACACAGTGCCATTTATAATGATAAAAGGGCATTTTGTCTCCCGCTATCTAAATATTTCATAATAAGGACCCTTACAAGTCTTAAAAGGGTCAAACGGATTTGTTTGATTTTTTATTTTCACTTGAGAATACTACGTTATGTCTATGAACCATAAAATGGAAAATTCATTTTTCAACAAGGAAAATGTTGGATATTGTCAGACTGCAAAAGAATATGATAGAAGAGAGCAAGGGGGGGGGACTGTTACTTATCCAATATAAACTATTCTCTTCCACAGAAATTGGAAGCAAATGTCCATGAGCAAGGGTTCATGTGCCATTTCTGAACATGTGAATAAGGATGAAGGCCCTCCATCCTCACTCTCTCCCTTTGAAAGGGGACTGGATCCCAGTGTCAGTGGACCAGCTTTGTTCTTGCCAGTGAGTCTGGCAGGTTTTTATCTCCTCCCTGGAGAGAAACTGGAGGCCTGTCTAGTCTGCCCTTCAGAGGTTTTAGCTTAGCTCTGTGACTGACCAACCGTCCAACAGTTTCAGAATTTTCCAAATATCTTGAGAGGGAAAATCTTCCTGTTTGTGTATCTGGACTGCATCCAGAGCTTTTTGGTGCCTTTAATAAATTACTTTAGGCTTCTCTGGATGCTCCAAGGCAAGCTGTGGTTTACTACAAAAGACTATCTGATGACTGAAAAATATCTTTAGATTTTCATATTCTAATACTTCACCCATTTTTATGATACTGTGATTTCTTATTGACTTGGGGAATTCTGCATGAATTTTAAATATTGATATTTTTATAGTACATAAATTCCAACTATTTTACCCTGGTATGTACTTTTTCTTGAAGGTTAATGTTGTTTCTGACTTTATGAAAGTTTACATTTTCGTGTGGTCCACGTATCAATTGACTTTTTTGCCTTTGTTTTCATATCTGCTTTAAAAGATATACTTCCTATTCTAATTTGAAAAAAACATATTTCTTAAATTATCTCTTAATACGTTTTCCGTTATATATCAGTGCTATATCTTTTCTTTATTGATACATGTGAGAGACGAGAATGTGCCTCACAGAGTTCTGAGTCAGGTCTGTGCTCTGAATTCAACATGGTTTTGTGGAAGCCAGGATGTTCACTGGCTGCTCCCAGCCCATGATGGAGCATACAGGGAACTCATGTAAGGAGCTGGGTTACAGCCCCATTGAGGACACCTATAAGACATGTACGGACTCTTACTAGGAAGTATTGAGGTGGCTAGGAGGCCAAGTGTCTTCTGTGGATCATTACAAATACCACTTCAGTTATTTGGCATATATCCTTTACATGAGATCTTCAAAAATATTTTTTCAAGTTTCATGAAAAGTCGAGGGTTCCAGAGACAGAAAAGGAGAAAATATTTGCCAATGACATATAGGATAAAAGGTTAGTATCCGAAATCTGTAAGTAAATTGCCAAACTCAACATCCAAAAAACAGTCCATTGAAAAACGGGCAGAAGACATGAATAGCCGTTTTTCCAAAGAAGACATCCAGGTGGCAAACAGGCACTTGAAAATATGTTCAGCATCACTCGTCAGCAGGGAAATCCAAATCAAAACCACAATGAGATAGCACCTCACACTTTTCATAACGGCTAAAATAAAGACTCAGGGAACAGCAGACGTTGGTGAGGATGCAGAGAGAGCAGAACACTTTTCACTGTTGGTGGGAATTCAAACTGGTGTGGCCATTCTGGAAAACAGTACAAAAGTTCCTCAAAAAATTAAAAATAGAACTACCCTATGACCCTGCATGTGCACTACTAGGTATTTCTCCAAAGGATACAAAGATGCTGATTCAAAGAGGCACATGCACCCCAATGTTTATAACAGCACTATCAATAGCCAGATTTTGAAAATTGCCCAATTGTCCTTTGCCTGATGAATGAATAAAGAGGATGTGGTATATATACACACACAGACACGGAAACACACACACACGCATACACACACACAATGGAATACTACTTGGCGATGAAAAAGAATGGCCGTTTTCAATGACATGGGTGGAACTAGAGGGTATTATGCTAAGTGAAAACAGTCAGAGAGAGATCTAAGATTTCACTCATGTGGAATTTGAGAAACCCAACAGATGACATGGGGGAAGGGAACGAAAAATGATAGAAAAACAGGGAGGCAAACTACTAAGAGACTCTCAAATATAGAGAACAAACCGAGGGGCGCCGGAGGGGAAGTGGTGGGGGGATGGGTTAAGTGGGTGGTGGACACTGGAGAGGGCACTTTTGGGGATGAGCACTGGGTGCCGTATGTAAGAGATGCATCACTGGGTTCTATTTCTGAAGCCAAGACTACACTGCATGTTAACTAACTTGAATTAAAAAGAAAATATACACTATATATTATTATATAATTATGTTGAATTTAGGGATTTGTCCCATTTCTATTGCTATGTCCTGCTGTCAAAGGGCACATTCTTCTCAGTTTGGGTCATATGCATGCCTTTTTACTTGCAGTCATCTATTTTAAGTATTCTTATAATTTGAATGTTAGGCAGTTAATTAACATCAGTAATCACAGCTACGACTCACCAGTGTACATTTTGTAATGAGAGAGGAAATGTATTTGTTAAGTATAAGCAGGGAACAAAATAAATATTTTTTTGTAAATTAAATATGGTTTAAAGAAAGAGCATCAAATTCATGTTTAAAATTAGTTTTTTTTTTTAATTTTTTTAATGTTTATTCACTTTTTGAGAGACAGAGACAGACTGAGCAGGACAGGGGCAGAGAGAGAGAGGGAGACACAGAATCCTAAGCAGGCTCCAGGCTCCAAGCTGTCAGCACAGAGCCCGATGCGGGGCTTGAACTCACAGACTGCGAGATCATGACCTGAGCCGGAATTGGACACTTAACCAACTGAGCCACCCAGGCGCCCCTAAAATCCGTTTTAAAGTGATAGAATATATAACATTTAAATACATACGATTAATACTATCTTTATAGATGAAAGATAAAACACCTTCCTGGTTTCTAATACAAAAGATTTTCTCTAAGTAGCCTCTGACTTTACTGTCCCCCTGCTCAATCTGCCAGTCTGAGAGTGAAGGCCTCATGACCTTGGTATATTTAGTCTCGCCAGAAAGACTGACAGGGCATGGGAGATTCGCCATGCCTGTTCCCTTTTAGGAGCAAACCCATTCCCAGGGAGAGCAGTTTTATTGTCTTCATCATGGCTTCTGTCTTCCCTGGCTGGACACTTCATTCATAAGGGGAATCTTGTTTGTGAGTAGCAGAATATGTGACTGAAATAGTAAGTCTTATTCTGAGATCCCATTTGGACATAGAAATTCCATGTGGACACCGTACTGAGATACATCATCCCATCTCAATCCTATCATAATAAAATTGACATTTTTCCTGCTATCAGTGTGTGTGTGTGTGTGTGTGTGTGAGAGAGCAATGGGGTAGGAACAATTAGGGAGGAAACATTCTGTATCCTAAGTAGGGATGGGTATCTTTTTATATTTCTGTAAACAAATGTTTGCCAATCAATTACATTATAGTCAGAAACTCTTGTGTAATTAAAAAAAAAAAAACATATACATTAAATTTGAAGTATAGGGGTGCTTGGGTGTCTCAGTTGGTTGAGCATGTGACTTCGGCTCAGGTCATGATCTCATGGCTCATAGGTTCCAGCCCTGTGTTGGGCTCTGTGCTGACAGCTCAGAGCCTGGAGCCTGCTTTGGATTCTGTGTCTCCTTCACTCTCTGCCCCTCCCCCACTTGCTCTCTCTCTCTCTCTCTCTCTCTCTCTCTTAAAAATAATAAAATTAAAAAAAAAATAATTTGAAGTACAAAGTATACATTATAGCAGCTGGAAAAAATCAATTTTAAAATCTTTAGTCCTTGGCAAAGGCTCTCAGTCTATGTTCCAAGCAGATAGAAGGGAGAGAAAAAAAGAGAAGGGCAAATGTCAAAACCCTAGGTCTTTAATACTCAAGAAGATCCAAATATAAACTCCTTAAATACTTTATTGTTAGGTATTAATGCAATTGCACAAGAAGCTCCATGGAGTAGAGGAAGGGTTACCATCTTTTCAGTAGAGGAAGGGGTTATGAGTCAGTTTGGGGTAACCAATCTACAGTGCTTGCTACAAGGTTCTTAGGAAATCTGTAAATTTAAGTGAAAAAGTGACATTAATGTAGACCCTCTGAAATCTTAAAATAGAGTGATTTCACAGAGTTCTACTTTTGTTTCTAACCTAATTTTAATCATATTTTTTCCCCTGGAAATTGCAGATATGAAACCTGATATTGTAGGAATGAAAGAAATATATATAAATGTAAAATCAGGGGCTGAATGCGTCCAACATTTAGGGTAGAAATCTGATCATTAGCAGGGTAGATAATTTGATTTTAAGGACTTTATATAAGCAATTTTGTTCTGCAATATGTTCCCTAAGACACTGTGATAGTCTTTAGGAAGATGTAAAAGTTTAAAATCTACATTTAAATTCTAACACATGCAAATTTAGACCTATGCAAATGAGATTATTAGATTAGTGTTAGAAAAATTTTAAATTTTGATTTAACTTTATAAATCCTATTAAGATAAAGGTTCAGAGGAATACCTGTGCTTTGATGTTAGCTCTGAGAACAACCTGTTTGAAATTCAGTGTCGGTTCCTAGGCATGTGTTACAGGAAATTGTGAAGGATGTGGTTTGATATTTCTTTGCTGCTGCCATATATCCTTTTTAATCTACCACTTCTCAGTTTCCAATTTCCTCAATGCCAATACTGTCCTATTCTTGAAAGGAAATGATAAACCTGATTTTCTCTTGGGTGACAATTAGCAGTTGGGATGATCTTGGCAGTAAATAAAAGAAGACTGCTCAAAGTTGCTTATAATATAAGGATCTATATTATTTCAAGTAATAGGATCCCCAGATATCAGGTAAGCTCCAAATATCCTCAGGTTCAACTTCTTGCTTGTTTCTGTTGTCTTTTATATTGTAGCTTCAACCTAGAGCAAAATACATTTCTTAAAGTCTTTCCAGATTTTATATTCAGGGTAAACAATATCTACGTAAAGAAGAAGGGTTCTTTATTCTTGGATTTGTTTCAGAGGATAAGATAAAGGACACATTTCTCAGAAAAAGCATACAGAAACCTGTGTGTCATATCTCATTAATCAGAATCAGTCATGCTTCCCACCCCTCCCCCCCCCCCCCCAAATTCTACAAATGATAATAGATATGAGAGTGCCATGATGGTCATAGACCAGTCAGTATATGTTCCTGGAGCCTGATAGGGGATCACCTTCTGTGTTGGAAGGTGGACAAAAGAACAAAATCAGAAACTTACGGGGAACGAATAAAGCAGTAAATAAATACTAAGTAGGGAGTAAACTGGGACAGCTAAATAACTTAACAGAGGAGAGTTGTTTATTCTTTTAAAAAGACAGTAAAATAGGAGTGCCTCAGTGGCTCACTCAGTTAAGCATCAGCCTCTTGGTTTCAGTTTGGGTCATGATCTCACGGTGGTGAGATTGAGCACTGTTAGTCCAGAGTCTGCTTGAGAATCTTTCTCTGCCTCTCCCTTTGCCCCTCCCCTGCTCACGCTCTCTCTGTCTCACTTAAATAAACTTTAAAAAAAGACAGTATAATGGGTGTACAAATTAATCAAGATAGGAGTTTTTCTAATAATACAGACAGGAGTTGATTTGGGGTAGATTTTCTGGAATCCTTCACATCACGCTATGAGGGAAACCCAGTATTTTATCTCTGAGTAAAATACATATGTTTTCAAGTTAAGTATAAATTGTTACTTCATTTAAACATATACACAGAAGCATATTTCAATAAAGTTTTTTTTTTTAATTTTTTTAACATCTATTTATTTTTGAGACAGAGAGAGACAGAGCATGAACGGGGAAGGGTCGAGAGAGGGAGACACAGAATCAGAAACAGGCTCCAGGCTCTGAGCTGTCAGCACAGAGCCCGATGTGGGGCTCGAACTCACAGACCGCGAGATCATGACCTGAGCCGAAGTTGGACACTTATACGACTGAGCCACCCAGGTGCCCCAGAATAAAGTTGTTTTTAATAATATTTTTAAAATTACTATGCTTAAAATAGAATTTAACAGGGATTAACATAGATCACATGAATCAACTACATTTTATGTACTAGACACATTGCCCTCTGAACAATCCATGATAATACGTTATTCTACCTATGGCATATTTTGGACTTCCTTTCAGCAAACTGATTGATATACTAGGAAAACAGTTCATACATATAGATATGTTTATTTGTTAGTAATATTAACCACTCAGAATGTAACTGTACATATAGCATAGAACTCAAAAATTTATTTTATGAATTTGTGAATTATTTTATGAATATGAAAATTTATTTATGAATATGCCATTTACCAACAACTTCCTATATGCCAGAAACTTTACTGTCATTTATTTAATACTAATGACACTGCTATATTGGTACTGTTTCCCCCATGTTACAGACGAGATATTATGTTAAGTAATTTTCCTTTTTATTTGTGGAATGCTTTTATTTGGGTTGACAACTGGTATTAAGAGAACCAATTTAAGTACCTATACTTTTATAAGTGACATAACCAATGAAAAGATTATTGAAAAGAGTGGAGGTGGGGCGCCTTGGTGGCTCAGTCGGTTAAGCAGCCTACTTCGGCTCAGGTCATGATCTCGCGGTCCGTGAGTTCGAGCCCCACGTCCGGCTCTGTGCTGACAGCTCAGAGCCTGGAGCCTGTTTCAGATTCTGTGTCTCCTTCTCTCTCTGACCCTCCCCTGTTCATGCTCTGTCTCTCTCTGTCTCAAAAATAAATAAAAGTAAAAAAAAAAGAAAAGAAAAGAGTGGATGCTTGCCATTTAACAGAAGTCTTGCTCAACAGTGAGAGAAACAGCTCTCAATTAGCTCACACACAGGCAGCATACTCAATAGCCTGAGTAAGAAATAAAGGTAGCATGACGTTTTATATTAACATGATGGAAGTCTTTTAACATAATTAATAACATATATAACCTGTCTCTATGGCTGAGGCGATGGATTCACTTCCTCAACCATCTCGGGATGTAAACTGATTTACCTTATCATGATATATAGTCTAATTATTTACACTAAATTTAAAGTGACTTCAATCTCTCATAGAAATAGGACATCCCTAATATATTTATGTTAAAACAAAAACTATACCACATGTGCTGTGTAATATTTTACTGTTGTAATCCATAGCCAAACGCACTTGAGATTTCTATTTATTTATTTATTTATTTATTTATTTATTTATTTATTTATTTATTTATTGTGGAAGTTGTCTGTGATCTATAAAAGGCAAAAACTCTCATTTGAATAGAGTAAAAGGAATAGTTATTACTCATGCATACACAAAATTTTTAAGGATTCAGCCATGTCAGTGATAGATGGATAGACTGCTGAGAAACCATTTGAGATTTCTGTGATTAGGTTAGACAGGTCCCAACTCCTATTAGTGAGTGTTGCCTTGTTCTGTTACAGAGAGAAGGCAGCTGTCTTCTTCGGTTTTCCCCCTGGTGCCTGCCTGCTTTAACTAAACCTGTAACATTCTCGACAAGCAAATCAGGAAGGACTTTGCAGACAGATGGCCCAGCTACCTATGCGTTCTCATTTACATGCAGCCTTGGTTCTTGACTGTACTTGAGCCATATGCAGGGGCTTTGGATTCCCTTTGGATTGGTTTTAAGTGCTACGTAGACAAGCCAAATCTAACTCGGACCATGTTTCCCTAATGTGATTTAATTCAATGGATCTGTGGAAAGTGTTTATCAAAACAACTTTTGAAACTAAAATCTTGGCTGGGTGAAAAAAATTGATGCCAACCTTGGTTAGTGAGGCGGGTGCCCGAGGAGAGTGACCCATATAGGAACTGAAGACTAGGTTATACAATTTATAAGTTAAAATAAAATTTTAAATATAATCAAACAAACTCTGCTTGGGATTTTGAATAGCCTAAGTTTCATGTTGTCTGTTAAAGTGCCTGTGAATGTAATTTAATCATAAATACACTAGCCGCATTTTGCATTTTCTGTTATTTGAAGATCTAAAGATAACTAATATTAAAAAACACAGACATTTTCTCACTTTTAACCTTTCATATCCTTCTGATAATATGTCAAATGAATAACAATCAATTTTTCGTCACAACCAGAAATTCACTTGGGATCCATTAGAATAACTAATATCTCACAATATGCAACAGGTAAAATTATATTTCATATAAAATGAGAATTCAAATATTAGAGGTGAGGGATAGAAGTAAAACATTTTAATGCATTATTTTTTTACCTTATGAATCTTAAGATGCCGTGCTTAACGTAATTCAACATACAATGGTGAGAAATCTGATTTCCATAATTTTGTTGTCTATGACTCCTAGTCAAGTTCATTATAATAATACTATGTGTATTGTATTTCCATAATGAAAAATTTTCTCATTGTGAAAAAGGAGTATAGAATTTGGAAAAAAATTGAAAAAATCTATAATCCCATTATCCAAAAACAATTATCAGCATTATACACATCTTTCTATATATTAAGAATAACAGATAAATCTGTGTAAACTACTTGTCTTACGTTTCTTACTAAACTCTACACTCTAAGTATATCCCCAAGCTAAATAAATTAACTTTAAACACATTTTTTAAGTTAGAAAACATTATTTTTATGGATCTGTCTTTTCAGCAACAGTCTATTATAAATGATTATGATTTTTGTAAGTTTGCACTATTACAACTAATTATGTGATGAATATTTTGGCAGAAATACTTGTTTTTAGTTGAAATGATTTCCTCAGGAAAGATTTCTAGAGTAAAAATTTATTGAGTGACATTCTTAGACTTTTATTACATTTTGCCAAATGCCTTCAGAAAAGTTTAGAGTGATTTGTTTTATCACCATTAGTATGTGTGTTTATCAAACATTGTCAGGAAAATTTGCAGACAATATCTAATATAAATATGATTATGTGAGTTTTTTCATAAGCAGTTTTATGGTGGGGCAGGAATTATGAGCAATTGATCCTTTGGGGTAGCTATATCTTTGGACCCAGTTTAATTTTTCCTCTATTTATTAATATCAGTATTGAATTTATTCATATGTTGCTAGAACCCTGGGAATTGACAGAAACCTAAATGTCTAGGCATCATCTAAATATGACGTTGAGAGGGCAAAAGACATGCTAGACCATGTTAGAAACACTTATCTACCAACAATATTTTAAGTTATAAAGAGAGAATAATTACAATAAAAACATATTAGAATGACAAATGGGGCAAAACACATGGTGTATCAAATTGTCCAACATGCTCATTGGTTCAGCCTTCTGGGAAAGGTCTTCCTTCACTGTCATTATCTTCTGTGGCCATATGAAAGACGAGCTGTGCAACTTTAGTGACCCACCCATTGCTCTGTGTCTAGGGACAAACTCTAGTATGTGCAAAACAAGTGCCACCAAGTTATTGGACAGAAAACATAGCATCTTAACTTTCCATGGCCTAAGTCTCCACTTTCTGCATTTCACATTTCAACATCTCTTACCATTCCCCATTTTCTGGTGCCAAAATCTGTATGAGAATACTATTGAGTAGCAAGAGGCCATTGCATGCATTCAAACTGGCTTTATAATATAAAAACGTATATTATTGGAGAGAATAGGTAACCTAGGAAGAGAAAACTTCAGAATTGGATGATTTGCCAACTGAAAATTGCAAGGTAAATCTCTGTGTCAGTGTTGGCTCTGTCCTCAAGCTGTTAGAGGGTGACTCTGGCTCCTTCAGGTGTTCAGACACAAGAAAAGAGTTTCCCTTACTGTAGATTTTCTAAAGAAAGACAGTCTCCTTTTCCTTCTAGCAACTTCTGGGCTAGTGTCACACTGGTGTCCTATTTACCAAAGGTGTGTTACATATCTACTTATAAACCAATTAAGAATAAGGCAAGAATCATGGGATTACTTCAGATAAAAGTCCTTCTCTGGAAATGAAAGTGAGTTCAAGTCATTCCCAGGAACATGGTTGTATGAAAGAGAACTGAATAAATGATCAAGTTCAACATTCAAATAGAAAGGCAGGTGAGAGATGTGAATGTTTCCTAGGGAAATAATTTATTTTTTTTTCTTGGCTGATTGTGCTGGCTAGAACTTCTAATACAATACTCGACAGAAGTAATGAGAACAGATGTCCTTGTCTTATTTTTCATCCTAGATGGAAATAATTCAGTTTTTCCCCATTAACCATGATGTTGGCTATTGATTTTTCAAAGACTTTAAGTATATTGAAGACTATCTATTTCTCATTCGCTGAGATTTTGAAGAATCAGAAAATTTAATTTTGTCAATTATTTTCTTGAGAGATGATTATGTGATTTTTCCTTTAGTGTTTTAATCTGGTGAATTACATTGATCTTCCAATCTTGTATTCCTGGGATAAACCCCATTTGATTATGATGTTATTCTTTTCATGCGATTCAATTCTATTTGCTAAAGATTTGTTTAGATTTTTTTGTGTGTTTATATTAATAAGGGATTTTTTTTTATTCCTTGAGGCATCTTTCTCTGGTTTTAGTATCAGAAGAATGGTAACCTCCTATACTGAGTTGGGAAGCAATGCCACTTAAATTTTTTGAAAGATTTTTTTTTAAACTGGTAATATTTCTTCCTTAAGGGTTTAGTAGATTTCATTCTATGGGCCTATAATTTCTCGTAGGACATTTTTAATTTAAAAATTCTATTTTTTTAATAATTATAGGACTATTCATGTTATACCCTTTTTTTTTTTCCTGGGATTTGATAGGTTATGTATTTCAAGGGATTTTTTTTTCATTTTCTAATTTAAAATTTATTGATATAAAATTGTTTATATTTCCATATTATCATTTGACTTTCAGAATAATATGTGGCAAGGATATTTCTGTAAGTCTCCACATTGGTGACACAAGTCTATTTTCTGAACAATATGGTCAGAAGTTTATTTTCTTGATCTTCTCAAATAACTGTCACATTCTTTCTCCATCTCAAAAATACATAAACATTAAAAAAATTAAGAAATATTTACAGAGCTGTAGAAACAAAGACTGAGGGGTATAATACACTCTGGTGAAAAATCCAGCATTGCTCTAGGGGATATATCTAAGAACATTCATTAGATAAGAGTCTGAAAACCTGTATGTCATTACTAAATTTTAAATTTAACCTGATAATTCAATGAATTATTTTGAGCAAGAAAGTTGCCGAGTTAAATTTATTCTTCTGCAAAATATGCAGGCACTATCATGAAGGTGAGATGAGAGTGAATAAATGATAGTGTCTAGGAAATAAGGCAGGAGACTGTTCCATAGCCAAATAAAATAAGATGTGACCTAACTTAAGCTCTCAAGTACAGAAAACAATGGAGACACCCAAGTGATAAAATGAGAGGTTGAATGTATAGATATTTGCATCAACATATGTTGTGGATCATATCCGAATGTATACCTTTATAATGTTACAAAGAAAATGAGACACCATTAAATAATTTAAAGCAAGAAAAATGAGAATAAATAATAATAGACGAAAACTAATGCACATCATATTTACTCATGGCAGGCAATGTTTCCAGTGTTTTACATCTTCAGAAAAATAATTTATGAGACAGTTACTATTGTCATCTTCATTTTGCAGATAAGTCAACCAGGAAACTAAGCTTCATAACTGGAATGCCCAAGGTTACATATTTAAAAATGGCAAGGTTGCAGACCTTGCCATGTTCTTAAGTGAAAGTTTATTTTTTTCAAGTCCATTCTTTACTCTCTCTCTCATATATAAACATATAGATGTAAATATAACTATTTATTTTTGGATATTTTCTGATAAATCTTCTGATAAATTACTTTAGGTGAACACTGCTGTAAGCCGTATGCTCTAACTTGGCCTCTAGAGAAGACTTAGGTAAAACCAGATAAGAGTTTGAGAGTAAACACAAAGTTTTTAAGAGTAAGTTTAAGAGTAAAAACAAAGCAAAAAAACCCCCAAAACAAAAAAATGGGAAAATATGTTAGTGGACATCCTACCTCTGGTGGGACACTAACATAATTTCACCATAAAAATTGTTTAAGTGAAATTAGGGAACATGTCAATGGCACAAAAGAGGATACATTTAGGTTCCTTATGCCTACATTTTGTATCTGGTAATGACCTTGGAGAAGAACATGCCAGTGACAGGTAATGGTTTTGATTATAATCAATGGTATTTTTTTTTCAGTGTTTGAGCAAAAGTTATAATGCATCTTATTCTGTAATTGTTTAATTTTGAAGTTACTGTCATCCAACTTTTATCATTCTTATAAATAATGACTGAGATTAAAAACTCAAGAAAAGATTTATTTATCCTAAAATAATTCAATATTGACTATATGAAAAATACAAATAGGTTCATTTACGATATTCATGGACAAAATACATTATATATATTTATACACAAAAATATATAATGTATATAATTTCCTTTTGGTTTATATAGGAAGGAGTAAATGGTCTTATATCCAAAAGCTGTTGTGGTTTTTAAAGAACTGAAAACAAAAATCACTGTCCAGGACAGCCAGTTAATAAGTAAATTTAGCAAAGATCTGATGTGTTTGATGAGTCTTTACTTTGTGCAATTATGCTCCACATCTTAGTGCGTTCCCTTTAGCAGTTCATTTCAGCAGGCAGCAACTGTAAACTTGTTTTTTAGTAAATTTTTCTTTTCAATGAGTTTCAGACCTACAGATGTAAAGAAAAATTGCAAAAGTAGTATAAATGTGAACTTTTGAACCCTAATCTTTTCTTCTTAGAATGCAGAAATGGTGAGGTATGGGAGGCCCTGAAAACATGAATATACCACTGAGAATCCAAAGTAAATTGGGCTGTTTTGTTTGTGATTCAGAGCCTCAGAAAAACAAAAAAATCCTTTTGTGTTCTTTAATTTTTCCTTAGAGAATATAAACTGTGCTGTGATGTCAAACTCATTCTAAGTGTAGATACCCCACAGGCAAATTGTTTGCTCTAATTAAAACAAAATGAATATAAATCTCTTACTCATAAATCTTTGATGGTGGGATATGTACTTTAATGTTTCTGTAGTCTCTTCAGCAGTCAAAATGCCTCTCATCCTGATAACTGCTTTCACAAGCCTCCTAAAACAGTTATCAGATTATGTGACTCACCAAAACTATTTCATACTTGTGTACTTTTTAATAATTGGTATCCTTGGGACGATTTACCCCAAATATTCCATTTTGTTAAAAAAAAATCCCTATCCAGAAGACATTACATAAGAACATTTATGCCTAAACATGAGTTCCATTATCAAAAGATGTTAACAAAACTCTACTCATCCAACGTATGTTTAATTTGATTAGCTAAAACATATTTTTGCTTCTCTTTATTTAAAAAAAAAATAACATTTATTTATTTTTGAGAGACAGAGAGAGGCAGAGCATGAGCAGGGGAGTGGGAGAGAGAGACACACACACAGAATCTGAAGGAGGCTCCAGGCTCTGAGCTATTTGTTAGCACAGAGCCCGAGGCAGGGCCCGAACTCACGAACTGCAAGACCGTGACCTGAGCCAGAGTCGGACGCTCAACTGACTGAGCCACCCAGATGCCCCTGCTTCTCTTTATTAATGTGATGAATTTAATGTCTTCTGAAAAGTTAAGGAAAATCGGAAGTTGGAGAATATATGAAATAAAATAGATTCTTAGAAGAATATTTAGAATGTTAATTTATGAGGGCATAAAGACATTAACTTTAATATAATTAGTTTGCATATTAAATTATTATTATCTATATCAAAGTATTCAAGTCAATATTCATTGGTTACTGCTAGTTAGTAACTTTGAGAATTTATTCTTGCCATTGTATCAGTTTTCCTCCTTTCAAAAGAAAAAATAGTTGTGTCCCATGAGGAAGAAAATGTAAATAAAATGACTTGAGGTCATATCTCAAAATTGAGTCCCATAAGAGGAGCTTCAGATGCTAAACATCTGGAAGACATAATCTATAAAAATATTCTTACAATTATCATAATAGATTCACATGGGAATGTGTCATATGGGAGCAGTTCCCTTGCTTGATACTCATGTTTTTCATATCCTTTTCCTTAATATTTTTTAATTAGTTCATAGTCCCTGTGTCTGAGAACAAGGAAATTCTTCACAAAATAATAATTGAAAATTCTGGAACCTCCACATGTCTAGTTTTCTTTGAGAGTCATCCTGCCTTGCGTTTCCTTTGGATTTAGATTGACAAGAATGCATCCCACTCCATATAGAAAAACATCAACATATATATTAGCATATTACTCCTGTCCCCTGTTCACTTTTACCTTAAAGGGGAGGTGTGGATGACTCACATGACTGGTAACATTGGAAGATGGAAATGGATTAGGGTAGCTCATGTCCTTTCATTCCCCCTCTCCCTTTTCATTTTTCTCTTTAAGATGGCTCAGCCTGAGGTGAGCCTGAGTCCTGATCTGCCTTCTGCCATGTTGTAAATTTAGCAATAAAGTTCCTGCTCCATATGTGACTGACTTAGTATGGCTGCTGCATGCTGGGAAGCAGTGGAAAAAGTTCTTGTTGCTAAGCACCAAGGCTAACAAATCTATGAGCTATAAAAGCTCACATTCTTATTTCACTATGCCTACTTCTATGTTTATCTTGAATGCTTCAGAATTCAAATAGGAAAAAGCAGGGGTGTAGATTATGACGACTCTTGCTTGCAGCAAATTCTGTTAAGGTCCTCATCAGTTCCATATTTAGCCAAGCATAACCAAAAACCTATAGTACATTAGAGTCGCTTAACCTCTCTCTCTCTCTCTTCCCCCTTGTGTGTGTATAAACACACATATAAATGTATAAAAATATATATTCTGCTATATGTATATATGTAATGTGGATTTGTACATATGTGTATGTTTATATGTAATGTGAATATGTATGTAAATAAAAATATATGTTCTGTATATCTACATAGATTCTATATGTCTACATCAATGGTTTTCCAAGAGCTATTATACAGGATGTATACTTAACAGTTCCTTTTTAAAGTTTTCATAATATGACCAAATAAATCACATTTGAGACCCTTGAGAGTATGATCATATAAACATACCTGGGTTTAATGTTTATAGTCTAATTATCACAGTTAAGATGTTGATGTCAAAAATGGAGCAAAGATAATAAAACTTGTGAAACATCCCTCCTTACAAAATATTACAAAGATAATTTTATTTGTATGACTCTGCAGCCTCAAAGACCTAATGATGTACATCAAGCAAAATATTTAACATGTCATTAGTAAGTCAGATAATTTTTTAATTAGACATAATTTTAGATGAAATAAATGCTAATCATTAATATTAATTCCTATGAGGTAAATTACCTTTCTATAAACACTGCTTCTAAATTGTTTATAGCTTGCAAAATTCTTGGGGGAAATGAATGTATGAAGGCAAGTTACAGATCTTTTGTAATATTTTAAGTACTTTAGGCTTTTATAAATTCTTTAAATAAATTTTCCTTCAAATAATTTGGTAATTGATTTTTAATATCAGGGTCAATTAAGCTTATGTAAACCCACCTCTAACTTAAACACACATATTTTATGTTATTAAATGAACAAAAATTTGAATATCCATAATCTAAAATAAGAGGAAATAATTTAAGTTTATGAGAAAAATTTTAAAAATGCATGTTAATAATAATGAGCATTCACTGAGTAACTTAATTGGAGACCAGTTGACACAGGTTCGAACATGGATTTTCATATATTAATATAGTTTTGGGGGCATGTAATTTAATATCTTTAGGTTTTTTCTTTGTTCTCACAAATGTGAGTATTGAATTTTTAAAGTATTTTTGTTGCTAACATTTTCTTTGAAAAATCACCTGATTGAAAACCTAAATATATTTAGAAAAAAAAAATTGGGGTAGACAAATGCATCAAATTTATTTTCACTCTAAAAACAATTTGGAATTTTGCAAAATCCCAACTTATTTCAGGTATTATAGACTGCAAAAAATATAGTTTTTATAGACTGCAAAATAGGTTACTTTTTTTTAAATTGAATTAAATAATCCATTTATGTGATCATTGAATCTGCTCACTTTTCTACAAAATTAATTGCTCTTAAAACATCCATTATGGGCATTTTAAAATGAAGGAATAAAAACATTTTGGAATAAATACATGGATTCATGAATGAATGAGGAAAATACAAAAGGCATAACTGAAGTAAAGTATAAATGAACACCTGTGCATTCTCAAAATAGTTTTTATCTACATTATTTTACCAGTTTAAATGAGGATTTAAAACTTCAGTTAATTTTGTAGACTTTGTATTAAATTGCCCTCTTACTCGGAATTCTTATGTCCTTTTTGAAAGTATTTGGAATTAAGTTTTATAGCCTCTATCCATATGTAAATGACTCAAAACATTCATACAATTTTATCTCTAAAACATTTTTTTTTTGAAGACTGGAATAAAATCCTCATCGTAAAATACTACAGATTGATAGAGAAGACCATAGGAAGATAAATGACCCAGATCTTTGTGTAGCAATCCCACAGCTTATACCCTGGAGTTAAGAATGGCCATTCAATTCCACTCTATTATTCCTGCATTGTTGGGGAGACAGGAGAAACCAGTGTTAATATCGGTCACTGCTTAAAGAGTCTCCATCATTCTTCAGCCACAACATTTCTTCATCTCCACAGGGCAGAAAACAGGGCACTAAAGATAGATCATTATACTCACATGAAAAACAAATTGCCCATTTCCCCATTGATAGGATGCAGTCAAATGGACAGAAGGAAATCTCTTATTATAAAAATTTTAGTTTTGAGCCAAAGAGAATACTATATTAAGGGAACAGCTCTTCAAGGGTAAAAGTACAGTTGCCTTTATAATTAAAGCCATCTTGCAATTCTGTATTTCTACCAGGTGGATCATGAAAAAGAAAAATGCGTATCTGACTACCACAAAAGTGGTTATTTTCAATATATCTTTTCTGATAGTTAAAATTATAATCCTAGTCCTCCAAAATCAACATTACATTTTAGGAAATTTAATCACCAACAACATGTTTTTAGCATTGTTTCCTCTTTGTTCAAAAGCGAATGATCAAACTACATGTACTTATTGAGTTTACTTGCCTTAAGAAAAACTCATGATTTATGATTGGCTCTTTAAAACTTAAATTTCATAGTTCTTCCTACCATGCATCTATTAAAAAGAGGTTTTTAGATACATACATACTAAAGAGGCACATCATGTTTCCCTAAATGGGAACATGTTCCCTAATGGAACATCAATAACAATAGATAACGTACAGTGAATGTATGTGTAAAGCACTTTACAGAAACTCAATTATCTCTTGATTTATTTGTGTCTTCTACTTGTAATTTTATAAATCAAAGCACCAAATCTTTAAGCTTCTAATAATTTAAAACTTTAAAGCACAACAATTAGAAAACAGACTCAGTTTTAAAAATGGCCAAAAAACATGAGCAAACGCTTTGGCAAATAAGGGAAACGGTTAGTGGTTAGCCATTAAGCATGTATAAAGTTGCTCAAAATCATTAGTCTTGAGGAAAATGCAAATCAAAACCACAACGTGCTCCTGCTACACATTTATCAAATAGCTGAAGAAAGAAAGAAAGAAAGAAAGAAAGAAAGAAAGAAAGAAAAGAAAGAAGAAAGGAGAAAGGAGGAAAGAAAGAAGAAAAAGAAAGAAAGAAAGAAAGAAAGAAAGAAAGAAAGAAAGAGAAAAAAAAAAAACAACTGACCGCAGCAAATGACAAGGAATAGGGCAACAGAAATTCTCATTTTTTGCTTATGGAAATGCAAAATGATGCAGCTACTTTGTAAAACACTTTGAGGCGTCATTTTGAAGTTAAACATGTATTTCCCATCTGACTAAACAAATTTATTTCCAAGTATTTACTAAAGTCAAAGGAAAACTGATTCACACAAAACCTTGTGTATACGTGCAGTGGTTTAATCATTATCACCAGAAACTGAAAACTCAGGATTAATTTCTACATATGAATGGATAAAAGGTGATGCACTCAGCCAATGGAATTCTACCCTAAATTTAAAGGAAAAAATGATCTATTCGCATAACAATATGTGAATCTTACAGGTCTTAGTGAAATGAATCGTTGGACCCCCAAACTCCATACTTACATGGCATGCTGCAGAAGATAAACCTGTAAGGATGGAAAACATATATCAGTGCTTGCTATAAGTTGGGGAGGGAAGAGGCTGCCTACACAGGAAACACAGCCAAGGTCATCTACATATTATTTCAAGCTGCTTTGGGGTTGCAGAGGAAGAGTTGCAGCCCGCTAAAACAAAAACTCAGACTTACTATCTGGCCCTTTAAAAGAATTATTACTGAGTCTAGCATAGAACATGCAGGATCAACGTAATAAATTTTATAAATTGGGGTACCTGGGTGGCTCAGTCGGTGAAGTGGCCAACTCTTGATTTTGACTCAGGTCATGACCTCACAGTTCATGAGTTCAAGTCCTCTGTCAGGCTCTGGGCTGACAGCATAGAACCTGCTTGGGATTCTCCCTCTCTCTTTCTCTCTCCCTCCGCACCTCTCCTGCTGGCACACAAACACACTCTCTCTTTCTCTCTCTCTCTCCCAAAATGAAGCAAAAGCTTGGTCTGCGAGCATAATTCATTCTGGAAACACGCTTATAATCCAAAGAACTTGTATATCAAAGAGAATTTCCCCATAAGAAATAATGGAAACTCAGATGATTCATTCCACAACCCAAAAATATTCATCTAAAAGTGATTATAATACAGTAATATAATACAAAATAATAAAGTACAGAATATAAAGAAAAATAAACAAATGAACCTGTGCTTCCCTTTGAAAACCTTCGTGGCTGGTGTGAGGGAGACCAGAGAGAGGACGATTATTGTGTAGGACAATTTTCACTCTCACTAATAGAATCATTGCTATCTATTGGCTCAGTGAAATCTTTCCCTGCATGGGGGGCTATTGTATATGCTCACACGGATGTTGACTACAGTGCAGTATTAATAAACTCTTGTCATACTGCATGTAATGTAACTGGCAATAAGGCAGCAGAGGAAAGGGTCTATATCTGCAGGCAGCCTGACCTAGCATGAAGCAAAGCATTCCTCAGCTTCCTCTTGGATGGAAAAGCAAAGGACTGTCCAGAGGTGCTTGGAAGCGACAAAAAATACACTAGTACCAGTTGTGGGTACCTTCCGGCATTCTGAAAAGTCACTGATTTGTGTCAAACACTGTGGCCTGAGACAAAGCATCTGAGCGTGGGAGACAATCGCCCATAATCCCGCAGAGAGAGAGAGAGAGAGAGAGAGAGAGAGAGAGAGAAGAACCATTGGCTAGGTTGTGATCATGTGACATTCAGCATCACATACTACTCCCTATTGCAAGACATCAGTCTTTTATCAGTTTAAAATTTATTATAAATGTTTGCTTGTCTGGCAGAACAAGTTATTCGCAATCCAAGGTTTTCCTGTAATTAAAAACTTTGAAAAATAAATTTTTATAAATTTCACCTATTCCATTTTCTAATCCCCTTTTCCTAACACACTTCAATTTGCTCCTCAAACATTTACCTAAGGGTGGACATCAGACAAACACACAGACACACACACACAAACTCTCTCTCTCTCTCCCTTTTTCTCTTTCTTGCTCTCACTCAATTCCTATTTCTTCACCTCCCTGTCTCTCTCTCTCTCTCTCTTTCTCTCTCTCTCTCTCTTTGAGTATTGTTGACACATATATAATAAGATATATATCTTCTTTATTCATCTACCAATGTTTACTTGGGCTGCTTCCATATATTGGCTGTTACAAACCATGCCGCGATAAACATAGGGGTACATGTATCTTTTGGAATTAGGTTTTTAGTTTTCCTCGGGTAAATACCCAGTAGTGGAATTATTGAATCCTATGGAATTTCTATTTTTAATATTTTTAGGAACTTCTATACTATTTTCCACAGTAGGTACACCAATTTACATTCTTGCCAACGTTGTTGGAGGGTTGCCTCAGTTAATTCCTCATTCCTTGAAAGAACACAGAACGCAGTAGATTTTGTATAATTTTGTGTGTTCAGCCCTGCCATAGTGCCTGCAAAGTTTATATGTTCAATATATATTCAATAAATGTAGGCCAAATGTTTGGGTTCCTATACTTTAGAGTAACTTAATAACCAGATAAATGTAGAGGAATTCCTTAAATTTTGGGAAAATATTAAACTCTCTTTTTGTACAATTTTCAGTGAATTTATATCTGGAGATTTTATTATTGCATTATAAGCTGAGGTCTATACAATATAGTTACTGAATGAAGCTTTTCTAATAATGCATAAGAAAAACATCTAAAAATGAGAATTTACAAGATGGATAGAATCAAGTTTCAGAATTCTTCCTTTTCTAGAGGGACATTGACTTTTCATCCTATGACTTTGACAGTTCACTAGGAAAGGAATTGAAAAACGTTGCTTGTATATTGCTTTATTATAATATTTCATAAGTATATATGGACACAACTTACAAAGATTATATTTTTGTATTATGGCAGTGTGCTGTGCCCACAATTTCCACTATTCCATGAGCATTTTTAATGTATGGCATACAAAAACATTGCTTAGAAGATTAACTTCTTATTTTTTGGTACGAAAATAAGCAAAGAAGACAAAGGCAACTGCATATATATGCATATATGCATGCATACAAACACACACACACTGTGGAAAAGTTTAAGAGTCTTAGTTATGGAATAATGCTTATTAAGCCATTATTTCAGGGGGGTGGGGAAGAAGGAATATTTCAAAGTCTATTGGCAGGGGGCACCTGGGCGGCTCAATCGGTTAAGCCTCTCACATCAGCTCAGGTCATGATCTCACGGTTCATGGATTTGAGCCTGGAGTCAGGCTCTCCGCTGTCACCACGGGACCTGCTTTGGAGTCTGACCTCCTCTCTCTGCACCTCCCCCCGCTCATGCACTCTCTCTCAAAAGTAATTAAACATTTAAATAGATGATACATAGATAGAGCGAGCGAGCATATTGGAGTAGCTTACAGAATCTCCAAGAGAGTCAGAGAAATCACCCTTCGGCAGGATCGGGGGCACACAACCAGGAATTAAATCCAATCTCACTCAAGATTGCTTCCACGAAGACCACTTCTCTCTGTTACAGGGCAATGATAAGAATACAGTAGGTAGAAGAAGGCTGGAAAACAGAGACTGTGGTTATGACACAATATAGGAAGCTTCGGAAGTAATAAAGCAAGAAAAGCAAGATCTTGAATTATGGAAAAGTGATACAAACTCTGTATCTAAACTTAGTTGCTATTTGACTCTGGTAATCAAATACATACTTTAACTCTGTTAAGTTCTAAGGAAAGTCATCAAGTTGGAGTTAAGAGGCAGCTGCTGTTAGACATGTGCCGTGTTTTAAGAATTTCAGTAAGCTACCAACATTTGACATTTAAACTTTGGAAGGTTTCAATGAAGAGTCCAGGGGCGCCTAGGTGGCTCATTTGGTTAAGCATCTGACTCATGATTTCGGCTCAGGTCATGACTTCCCGGTTTGTGTGATCGAGCCCTGCGTCAGACTCTATGCTGACAGCATGGAGCCAGCTTGGGATTCTCTCTTTCCTTCTCTGCCCCTCTCTCTCTGCCTCTCTCTCTCTCTCTCTCTCTCTCTCAAAATAAATAAATAAACATTGGGGAAAACAAAAAGAGTCCAGATTTCACTCTTCAGCCTCCCTTCCAGGCAGGGACAGGATTTCCTCAGCCACAAAACCCTCCCAGTTCACTCCAATCATCGAGGTTACTTGTGTGGTTCTTTTAACCTAATATAACTGAAATCCTGGAAGAACTTGGATCCAAATCAGGACTTTGTCATAAATAAATACATAAATACATAAATAAGTAAATAAGTAAATACAGCAATAGCACTTTTTCTACCCTCAGGGAGTCTTGATATTTATTACATGCTAGAGACTATTTGGATTCCGTTATACTCCATATATAACAGACACGGGGTAGAGGTTTGATGAGACAGGATCTGTTGATAGCAGAGTCCATGAGTTCAGCGTTCCTTTCTCCACACACGGGCCCTGCTATTATTCATATCTGCTGTATTAGCAATGAGTTCCTTGTCACATAGCTGTATACAGATTGCTTGGAGGTATGACTTTTGTAATGGTACCTTCATTCCCACCTAAGTAATGGCCTACATGAGAAGGTAGAGCTCAGATACCATTTCACAGAATGTCAAAACATAATAGTTTCTGTGCCTGAGTTATGTTCAGCACTGTGCATTGTTACCACCTGCCATACATATAAATACGTGTTATTTCCACTTAACGCCTCTTTAACACCAAAGATCATGGTATTGGTTTTCTCTGTGGTTTGGCTTTGTTCCGTCAATTTGAAGCAAATCCATATTTGTTCTAAATTACATCGGTGCATGTCTTCATCTAAATTCTCGTTTGGCTGGAACATTTAGCAAAGTCTTTATCTCAATTCCCATTTGACTGTAGCAGATTCTGGCCACAATCCACTATACTTTTTGGCTCTGGCTTCCAAGAGGATTGGGGATGGGATTAACCACAACCAAACTGGAAGTTAAATTCACATACTATGGAAAACAACACCAAGGCGAGCCCCGAGACCACTGAGAGTTATTGATTCCTGAGCTGGAGAGTGGAAATTCACGTAAAGAAACTAAAGTAAATGTGAATCACAATACCTATGAATTAATAAAGGTGTGTGATAATTTGCATGTTCTATGGATACGAGGAGCATGCATGTACATCATTTTTGTTAGATAACATGCAAATTACATAATTTTTACGTAAAATTAGAAAACGAAATACATCAGCGAAGTCCTGTTTATAAACATTAAATAAAAGAAAAAGAAAAAATAATAACACAAATTATACTATAAAGTGGAAAATTCACACCTGGTTAATCATCAATAGTTCTGAATACTCACATGTACCCCTTGTATTTTCTCTGTGCAATTTAGGATAACACACAAGCTTACAGAACTACTTCTAAATTTATCCCAAATAATGACACATTTAATCACATAGGTACATTGATCTCATTTTATTCTCCATAGTTTTTAACATCCTCTACTGAGAGCTGATGTTTTAATAATTGCTTTATTTCATATGATCCTAGTTATCTGAAAATATTTCTGAATATACATAGAAAAAGAGTATGTAAAGGAATATGTCGTCATGTTTGCAAAGTTTCATTCAACTGACAATATATTATGTGCCCTTAATTTTTCTTTATTATATTTTTCTAAGTCTTTTAATTCATCTGCATTACAATTATATTTTAATAGAAAAAAGGAACTAGGACATTCTCAGTATTTTGTAAATGATATTGGGTCTTTCTATGGCTAATACTACACTCCATCCATTTATATACTATACTAATAATTTACAAAGGCCAATAACTACACTCCATCAAGTTATATACTATACTAATAATTTACTTCAGGGAACAAAATTGCCATGTAGCTAAATTAATGTGATTTTGATGATAAATGCTTGAAAAGTGGCTTTTTTGTTGTTGTTGGTTTGGTTTTCTTGACAAACCCGGATTTCAAAGCAGTACTCTTTGAGGTTAGAATTTGTTCCAATATGTCAGCCATGTATTGGGAAACACTAACATTTGGCAGTTACAGAACATACTAATGATTTAACCAGGCAGATGGAGGTCATCTGGGACAGATGGCGATATCATTCTGTATATATTTGATATGTTCCCAAAAGTAGACATTATCTTATAATTTACACACACCAAAAACGATCCTTTAGTTTATAAAATCCCTTTATCTTCTGCTTTCATTGCCACTCAAAGACATTAAATGAGATGTAAATGTTATAGTCCACTAACGTGTTTGTTTCTTTTCAGAAATGTCTATTTTATGAAGACGCTCACATATTCACGGAATGAAAATATCTTCATAAAATGACTCCAGAATCTCAAGACCATTACATACAACAAGGAGGACTCACTTTTAGGTAGGTGAATGTTGGACAATACTTTCTCCCAACGACATTTCTTTCTATAAAGTAATCTCTTATGAAAACACCAGTGTTTTTAGAATTTGAATTTAATTTTCTACAATGAATAGTTATTGGCACATAATAAATGTCCTTGGATTAAAGTCAGAATTTCTAAGATTCAATTCTAGCTTTTCAATTAAGCTCCTAGGACTTAATTTTTCTTATCTGAAGAAGAAATAGTAAAGGCTGTCTTAAGAGTGGAACAAGTAACTTATTTATTAAAAGCTCTGAGTAGGGGACGGATTTTTTCTGCACATTGCTAATTTATATAGGAAGGCGTAACAGATGAGAATATGTACATGACTTTTGAAGCGCATACACATCAACACACACACACACACGTGTTTGTGTGTGTGTTCTAAGGATTATAAGCCTGTTTTATCTGTCCTTTACCTGAATATTACATGACACAGGTGATCTTCATTTAATATTATGTAAATAATATAAATTATGTGAAAATGGTGTATGTACATATGTTTTTTCTAAATATATAATATAAATATTTTCAAACTTAATGAAAATGAGTTTGTGAGATTATCTGGGCCAATAATGATAGCAAACTTATAGTCGACAAATCTATTAAAATATTTGTTTTTAATTTTTCTCATGAAAAACTATCTGAGTTTTTAGAAATTTTCTAGTTTTGTATATAAATATCTTGATTTCTAATGTTATCTTACAGAAAACTTTGCACAGGGTATCTTGAACCTTGTTTCCTTTGATTTGGTTTTCATATTTCTTGTCCAACAACCAGGTACTATGCACACACAAAAAAGTACATTCATTGAATTTAGCATTGCTTCCAATGTAATGTCAAAGTGTACAATTCTGAAAATGTAGAAATGAATACACTTTCAAAATCCACCTCTACACATGGTTGTTGCCTCTTTCAATATTCATCTCCTTAACAAACTGCAATGATGGTTGGTTTCTTCTGACATGCTCCTAATTTCACCATGCCAAGGTCAGGTCTAGTTTTGTACATATGTGAATAGTATCGTCACACAGGCCCAGAAGGATTACACAGTTGGGGTTTAATTCTCTGCAGTCACTGGCTTACATTTATTAATTTTATCTTGACGTTGTGTTTTCTGGATGATGTCCATTGAGACAACGGGGCATGTTCCACTGTCTTAAAGCTTCAACTCAACCATGGTCATACCTCTTCTACCTGGATGGGTTGTCCACCTCTTCGCTCTGTATTTGGCTAAATGTCCCTGTCTATTCTCCACATCCCTGCCCCTGCACCCACCAAGAAACCTCTGTCTTCTTCTACCCTCATTGGTGTGGGGACGATCTGGGTCAGGTGGTTGCCGTATCCATGAGGTTTCCCAACCACAGTGGAGTGAGGACAGAGAGGGTCGGTAAGAAAAAAAGTTGCTTGGATTCTGTGCTCCCAGCTGGAACACAATGGGTCACCCATCAGGTCCAAGTTTGTCCTATGAGAGTGTCTGTGAGAGAGTGCCCTGAGGCTCCTGTGTGAGTCTGCACCCACCCCACAAGTGTTCCCGTGCTTGAGGGAGCACTCCTTCAGCCTGTCTTGTTCCCACAGAGAGTCTTTTCCACTTTAAACCTTCTAAATCGAGTTTATGTTGGTCCCATCTAGCCAGATTGAGATGCCATTACTAAATGAACCAATAAATATAAACTGTGTAATTTAGGTGATTCCATATATGAATTCAATGCTCTGATAGTTGCATTCAAAGATGGCATTCCACAATATAATAGTAAATAGTAAAATGCACGCCAATAATTTAAATTTTTATTGTTTTGTTGTTGTTAGGACAATATTACATAGCAAATTTAAAAATTGTGGTCAGTTGAAAGCAAGACAGATCACAGAAGAAAGAAACGTTTTATGTTGTTGCTGGCCTTCCTAACATTTTTTTTTTTTTTTTTTTGCCAGATTTTTAAACAATGTTCATTTTGTGTGGAGTCTCAAAATATAAGTAGCTGGTTCCTGGTGAGGGTGGAAGTTTGAGTTACTTTCCTCTTTGGCATTTTTATTTGGGTAAATAACATCAGTTAATCACCAAGAACCTATCATGATTCTTGTTTTATTAAAAAAAAAAAAAAAAGATGATAAAAAGTGCTTAGATACATCTAGAAAAACCTGTACTAAACAGTTCAATGTAAGCATTACAGAATGGATGTTTTAGACTGCATGAAAACTTCAGAGCCAAACACTTTCTGGTATAGGATAAGTTTTGGATAATAGCAGCTACATTTACTGGCAGTGTCCTCTGGGCAGCAAGTAATAGGCTGCAAAGACAAGATGTATCTACTCTGTGAAAAAAATAGGTAACTAAAACAGTGTTGTATCGTGAACCTTAATAACTTGGTTGAAACTACATTTTGTATTGCTTTCACATCCCTGTCACGGATTCACATCAAGAATATATTCACATAGTGCTAATGGGTACTTAAGTCATGGGGTCAACTTAACATTTGAGAATGGTCTGAGTAGAATAAGAAAAGGCTAGTGAAAACTAGTTTTCTCTGAACTAAAGTAGTTGTTCATAAATAGGTTCATATGTTTAAGAAATTTGGAAATAAATGGTTTGTAATTTTTTTTTAAATTTTTTTTTCAACGTTTATTTATTTTTGGGGGGACAGAGAGAGACAGAGCATGAACGGGGGAGGGGCAGAGAGAGAGGGAGACACAGAATCAGAAACAGGCTCCAGGCTCTGAGCCATCAGCCCAGAGCCTGACGCGGGGCTCAAACTCACGGACTGCGAGATCGTGACCTGGCTAAAGTCGGACGCTTAACTGACTGCGCCACCCAGGCGCCCCTAAATGGTTTGTAATTTATGGATTAGTTGGTTACCAGAATCTCTTGAAGGACATTTAGCCAAAGCTGCATATTAAATTACAGTTTATGTAACTTGTATAATAACTTACGTTATTACTTTTATGTCCCATGTGCTGTTCTTTAAATGCTCGTATCAAAAGCTGCTTAAGACAATGCCTTTCTATCATAAGGACTTTTTCTGATATCAGTGATATCTGCTTTATTCAGGAAAGCAAAGCAGACATATTTCTATGAGAAGGACTGTGAAATTAGTCATATGGGTCCTTAAATGTGAGATAAATAAATAAATAAAAGTAAAACAGTGTTTAAAATTTACTGCTGCCACTTAGCATAAATAATTAATTTTATGTACTTATTAAACTTGTTTAAAGATAGTAGTAAAATAGAAGCAAACTTCAATAATGCTTTTACAACCTCTTTGATATAATTACGGCAATAAATTTAGAATTCAATTGATTTTAAGTGCTGCATATCAATATGTTGTCTCTATAATTTTCTAACAGTTGTTGGTTACACTTTTGACATAAAGAAAATAAAAAAATTCCAACTTATATTTGATTAAGAGTGCCTTAAGAATTAAAGGTATAGTAACTAACAAAGCAGCCGTTTACTTTGGTTCAGAGGGTTTCTTTCAACTTGGCAACATAATTGCATCTCAGAGCAAAGGCTCACAATAACTTTCACTTACGAAGTTTGCCAAGTACACGATGAATTTTAATGCAAAATTTGAGATGAAAATGCAGCAACAAAATAATATAGGTAAGGTAATCTATGCACAAATGCCAAGTACAAGTGTGTGTTTTCACTGAAAGGCTAAACAAAAGCATTTTGACAATCACTCTTATTTGGATTCAAGTGCCAATTTTTAACATCAAGTATTTAAAAAGTATACACACCGTCTTTAAAAAGTAATCCAACAAGGGTTGTTTTGCTTTCAGTAAAATGATTTTCCATCAGAAAACTAAATCCCACACCCATAAACCTTCCCTCCCAAGTCCCTCCTCCACGAAGCTTCTGTCAAGGACTAGGGTGCTTTCTTCCTCTTTATTCTACCTCTTACAGACATTTCATGTAAATGGAATCATACAATATTTGGGTTTTTGTATCTGGCATAGCATCCTGAAGGTTTATACTTGTAGCACGTGTCAGAACTTCATTCTTTTTTATTAGTAAGTAATTCTACCATATGGCTAAGCCACATTTTTATTTAACTTTTAGTTGATTGATATTTGAATGTTTTTCACATTTTGCATACTGTTAACAATGTTTTGGGGTGTTTTGTTTTGTTTTGTTTTGCATGTGGGTATACACTTTCCCAGCACCATTTTTGGAAAAAAATACCAATTCTTTCTCCCATTGTGTTTTTTGGTACCCTTAACAAAACAAAACAAAACAAACAAACAAACAAAAAAACATGTATCCATATATGCAAGGTTTAATTTTGAGACTCTCAGGTCTATTCCATTTATTTGTATATGTATATGCAGACTGGTACGAAACTATTCTGACTAGTATAATTTTGTAGTCGCAACTGAAATCTGGAAGTATGAGTATTCCAACTTTCTTTTCCTTTTTCTAAGATCACTTTGGCTATCCCTGTGGGTTTAATTGTGTCCCCCAAAAAGATATGGTGAAACTTTATCTCACACATAAATGTTACTTTATTTGGAAATAGGGCTTTGCAGATGCAATTGAGTTCAGATGATTCTACTAGGGTGAGAGCCCTAGTCCAATATGACTATTGTCATAGTAACAAGAGAAAATGAAGACATAGGGAGAACTCCACGTGAAGACACACAGATACACAGAAACAGAGGGAAAATGGTCACATTAAAATGGCGGCAGATAGGAAATTATGCTGCTGAAAGCCAAGGAACATCTGGGGTTACCAGAAGCTGTAAGAGGAAGGGAAAGATCACCATCAAGAGCCTCAGAGGAAGCTTGTCTTAGGTCTTGGGTCTTTTTTGTTCATCAATTCCTCCATTGGTGACTTGTGCTAAATAGATTATTTTTATACAGAATTAATTCATTTTCTTGTTTCTTGTAATGTATTTTTCATAATTTTCTTAATGGTTTCCCTGGGGTGGGGGTTCAATTAACATCTTAACATAAAACAAGGGAGTCTAAATTCATAAAACTTAATTCCTATAGTATACACAATTTTTAGTCCCATAGACCTCCTATCTATCCCCTTCCTATTGGGTTAAATTGTCATTCCAATAACATTTTTATAGATAGTAAGTCCACCAATAATATTTATGATCATTCCTGTATTCAGTTGTTTATAAGTCAGAGAGAAGAAAAAAGAATTACAAACAATTCCACTTATACTGTATATTTACATATTTATTTACTGTTGCTGATAATCTTTCTTTCTTTGTGTGGAACACAGTTGACATTGAGTGCCCTTTCACATTTGCTTCAATAATTGCCTGTATCATTTCTTGGATGGAAGGCCTTATTTACCTTGGAATGTCTTAATTTATATTGTTTTTGAAAGATATTTAAATGGATACAGAATTCTTTATCTTTTTAATTTGTAATGTTTATTTTTGAGAGAGAGAGGGACAGAGAGAGAGAGAGAGAGAGAGAGAGAGAGAGAAAGTGAGTGGGGGAGGGGCAGAGAGAGAGGGAGATCCAGAATCCAAAGCAGGCTCCAGGCTCTGAGCTGTCAGCACAGAACACGATGCAGGGCTTGAACTCATGAACCCTGAGATCATGACTTGAGCTGAAGTTGGATGCTTAACCAACTAAGCCACCCAGGCACCCCTGAAATTCTTTATTGACAGTTTTTGGTTGTTTGTTTGTTTGTTTGTTTTTGTACTTTGATTATGGCATCCTACTGCTTTCTGCCTTTATGATTTCTGATGTGATGCCAACTATGAATCTACTGAGTGAGGATTCCTTGTACATGATGAGTCACTTTCTTCTGTTGCTTTTTGCAAGATTCTCTTTGCATTTATTTTTGACAGCTTGACTAAGACATGTTTAGCTGTGATCTCTTTGAGTTTTTCCTACTTTAAGTTTATTGGACTTCTTGTATGTTTACATTGCAAAATTGGGACAATTTTTAGCCATTACTTTTTCAAAAATTTTTATGGCTATTTCTCTCTCTCTCTCTCACTCTCTCCTTTATTTTAGAGACTCCTGTTAGGTGTATGTTGATGCATTTGGTGGTGTTCCACAGGTATCTAAATCTCTGTTCACTTTTCTTTATTCTTTTTTTCTTTATTTTCCTCAAACTAGATCTTCTCAGTTGAAATATATTCAAGTTTGTGGATCCTTTCTTCTGTTAATTCAAATCTGCTATGAAAAGCATATGGTGAATTTTCCATTTGTTATCATGTTTTTCAAGTCAAAAAGATTTTGTGCTTATTTTTGTATTGCAGATCTTTACTGGAAAAAAAGAATATATATACATATACATACTTGTTGCTTTAACGTACTTTTACTTCAAAATTTGGTCTCCCTTAGGGACGTTCTTATTGACTACCTTTTTTTTCCCCATGTATTGGCTATACTTCATTTTTTGTATTTGTGTCTCACTTGTAATATTGTTTTAATTAAAAAAAAATAAGTTTATTTATTTTGAGAGAGAAAGTGCACATGCAAGCAGGGGAAGAGGCAGAGAGAGAGGAGAGAGAGAATTCCAAGCAGGTGCCATGCTGTCAGGGCAAAGCGCAATGTGGGACCCACGAACCATGAGATCATGGCCTGAGCTGAAATCAAGCGTCAGAAGCTTAACCAACTGAGCCACACACGCCTCCTGTGTCTCATTTTTTTAACCTAAAAGTTGAACATTATAAACAATCCACTGTGGGAACTAAGGAAATAAGTTCTCCTCTTCAAAGTTAGCTGTTTTGCTTTTTGTCTCCTTAGTGACTTTCTTACACTAATTCTCTAAAATCTGTATTTTTGACATCGGTGGTCACTGAAGTCTCTGCTCAGCTTAGTGTTGCCCGAGTGATTGAACAGAGACTTCCTTTAATGCTTTGGAGCCAGATTTCCAGAGGTCCTCTGTGTATTTGTTGGGTCATGCCTTAATGCTCTGGAGTATGCAATTATTTCTTAGCCTCATGAAGAGCCTAAGGCCAGTTGGAGCATTTTAAGGTCGTTCCTGACCACTTGTTTGGCCCTATATATGCTCCTGGGCTTCCCAGTTTCTAATACTAGGTCAGAGCTTTTCATGCCCCACCACCCCATAGATAGCTCATTCCCTACATAAAGTTTAGTTCATCTTGTTTGGTATTTCCAAGTCTAACAGGCTGATGCTATGTAAATGTGTCTCATCATTTTCAACTACTGCATTGGGGATAGGACTTTTCCAACTGAACAAGCTCTAACTGTAGTCAAATGACAAGTCCCACAAATGACAAGTGGTGCTTTCCAGAGAACTTTCACATGGGTCAAATATTAACAATCCTTGGAGGTGAGTCTTGGTGAGCCCTAATCATGCTTTAATTCCTCTAATGGCTATAGGCTACTGGTTTGCACAGTTAATCTGGTATTGAGGCTGCTGTTTCCAAAGTTATTGGGGAGCTAGGCAGAGGGATATGGGATGAGGTAAGTTAATACGAATCTCACCATAGAGGAATTCACTCATTTTTTTAAAAATATATACTCATTGAATTTTTGAAAGCTTTTGGTTAATTTTCAGGATTATAAAACGTTGATTTTGACAAATTTTGTCAATAGCCTCATTGCTTTTATGGGTGAATATATTTTCAAAAGTTCTTACACCACCATTATAGAATTGACTCCTATCCCATTCTCCCTTAATTTTGACAGAACTTTTGCTTGTTTTGGGAATATCACCTCAAGCATATCACCTCAAGCTGACATATTTCTCTTCTTCCAAGATTGAGAAGTATTTTTTTTTATTTGTAGTTTGAAGAAAAAAATAAGTATGACTCTAAATTGACTTGAATGTTCGTTATCTTTACCATTGCACCAAACACCATTACTAGAGAACCACAAAAGTTTCATTTATGTAAATGAAATTTATGACCAATTCTGTGTCAGATAGTTGGGAAATGGGCATGTATATAGATCCAGGTCACTACAGATTGTAAGGCTGTATTTAAAATAAAATGGTGAATAAAATAGACTAAAAGATGAAATTCGCATTATTTTGTATTTTTTCCCAACCCATACACCCCACCCCCAAAACGATATGGCGAAGTTCTAACACCATGTACCTATGAATGTGCCCATCTGGAAATGGCATCTTTGCAAATGTAATCAAGTTAAGAGGATTAATTTAGGGTTTAATCCAATGATTGGTGTCCTTATAAAAAATGAAAAAAAATGTGCATAAAGACACAGAGACACACATACACACAGAGGGAACATGTGAAGAATGAGGTACAGATTGGCTTGATTATTTACCAACAAAGTAATGCCAAGGATTGCCAGCAACTACCAGAAGCTAGCAGGAGGCAGGGAAGAATCCTCCCAAAGCCTCTGAAGAGAAAGTATGTCGCTGCCAATATCTTGATTTTAGATTTCTAGCCTCTAGAACTATTAGACAATACATTTCTCTTGTTTTAGGTCAAATTGTGGTGATTTGTTTTTGCAGTCCTAGAAATCTAGTAGAAAGTCCACAATTGCTGAACTTTAAATAATGCATCTTTCCTTTTCATATATTTCCCACAGTAAGAAAAGAAAACTCATGTGCATGTGAAATTCAGCTTTAAGTCCAGCCTGGTTTCTTTCCTCTCCATGAGAATGCTGCTGTTTTTGATATGGCAGCTTACAGCCTTAATTGAAATTATACCTCCACCAAAATATACAGCCTATGTAATGGAGGAAGAAAAATAGATAATGAAGAAATTTAATTTAACATGTAGAAAAGGGAAAAAGATTAAGCGATATAAAATAACACGAATGAAGCAAAGAAATTGCACTCTAATTCCTTAGAAAAGCAACCTGATTACCTTTGGCTCCCATCTTTGATTCCAAACTGATTTCGAGTTGAAAGTTTGGTTGTCGTCTATTGTCTTCTGTGGAAACATTGTATAGAGATTTCTAAGTGATTCCTACTTAGATTTATCTGTTTTTATTTTTTTTTCAATGTTTATTTGTTTACTTTGAAAGGCACAGAGAGAGAGAGAGAACAAGCAGGGGAGAGGCAGGGAGGGGGAGAAAGAGAGAGGGAGAGAGAGAGTGAATCCCATTCAGTCTCCATGCTCCCGCAGAGCCTGAAGTGAGGCTCGATCTCATAACCATGAGATCATGACCTGAGCCGAAATCAAGAGTCTGACGCTTAACCAACTGAGCCACCCAGATGCCTCTAAGATTATCTATTTTTAGTTAAACTCTTCTTTATTGTTTCAAGCCTGTGACTACAGGATCATCTTTGGGATTTTGTTGTTCACCTTCCTTTCAGTTTCTCTAGCTCTGTCAGGCTTCAAAGCCCCAAGGTGTTGCTTGTAGATTTGATTTCTGTGAATCCCATCAGATTCTACCATATCATTTTTAAGGAACAATCTTCCTAAATGTATAGTGTCCACGCTTGTATGTTGAATCCCTCCACATGTACTAGAAATTTGCATAAATGATCACAGACTCTTTTGAACTAATCAGAATAATATAAAACCTATAGTTGATCACTTATCAAAAAGAGATTACAATCTGCCTATCTATATCTCTACATAGATAGTCCTTCACATTCTATTGGTTGATATTTGCTGAACTCATTTCAGAGTAAAATGGATCTCCTTTGCCAAGCCACCAATAAATTCAGATTTGTTTTTGATCATTTATAGTACTTTTTCTTTGTTTCAATTTACTAACATATCTCTTTGAAAGAGAGTCTTACCCAATTTGCTTAGTATTTAAGCAATAAGCCTTCATGCTTCCATCAGTGCTTAGCCATAATTCCCAGCTTTGCTTTTGACTAAGAGCAACTAGCAATACAAGACAGGAATAATGAAGCAGAACTAATTTATACCTGGGTTCTAGGCACCACCCTGGGGGGTTGAATGGTTTTGCCAGCTAGTAACACAAAGCAAGGTTTGTCTGAGTGAGGCCTTGGCACACAGTTTTCCATTTCCCTGGCAACCCCATAGTCCTCTACCTATTTCCCACTCTGTTTCACAGCTCATGCCTTTGCATTTGTGGAGTGCAAAGTATTGCTTAGGTAAGAAATCAGTAGTGCAGCAGGGGAAAACAAAAACAAAACAAAAAAAAAACCACTAAGTTTGAGAATTAAAAAGAAAATTAAATCTGTAAATTCAGGTGAAACTCTCCAAGAAAGAAGGAAGGAAGGAAGGAAGGAAGGAAGGAAGGAAGAAAGAAAGAAAGAAAGAAAGAAAGAAAGAAAGAAAGAAAGAAAGAAAAAGTCCATAAGGGAAAAAAACAATTGTTGGAGGGAAGAATAACCTTATTTCCCCTTATTCTTCTTCTCCCCACAAAAAGCATAACAACAATAAATGTTGCCAAAATTATGATGGGAATCAGAAAAAGTTGAACTAAATATCAGGTGAAACCTGTACTGCAAATACTCCACTTCCTGTTGCTATGGAGATAGGATGTCACCCTTATGGTTAAAGGCATTTTAAGAAGAACCATATGCAAAAGAAGTAAATGTTCACAGGGTTGGAAGGTGGGATGATCACATATGGTATTTTTAGCTCTTTTGAGGGATAATAGGAAGATATGTTTAGAAGGATTTTTATCCCTGAGAACAGTATAGAGAATAATGGATTTTCTATACATGCATCTTAACTATCATCTGTATATCAATGTGAAATAAATCTATATACTTGCAGGAAAAGTAAGAGAGAACTTTTCGTTACTAACATTCTCTTGCATTCTCTTGCAGGCTCAGGTAAGATTCAGTGTTCTTAATAATTTATGTGGCTATATATAATTGTGGGTGTGTTCATTTTTGCTCTGTCTACTCATTGGTCTTCTCTTTGGAAAGAAACCCTAGAAAGCAGGCGAGCACTAATTCAGATACTTGTAACGGGGAAAGTCACATTAACTTTATGTGTCTACTTTTTTATTTGCTTGTATTTTGCTTTTATGTAAATTGAACAGTGATATCTGACCTTCCTACCTCATTAGGTTTTAATGGGGATTGAAGAGAAAATGTTTTGAATATACTTTGTAAACCATGGAACATTGCATAGCTGTAAGCACTTTTCATGATCTGACAAAACAAAGCACACAATCCGAAAGCACAATTTTTTCCCCGAATCTTAACTCAAAGAACCATTAATGAGATTGTGAGTTTTATGTAACGGCCATTGGATGACATACTCAGCATTATCCACAAATTTAGTTCTTAAATTGACACAGATGTACTGTTTAAAATGACTGACTCTTATGTAGACTCAATAACGGCTAAGGGAACAAAGTTAAACTGAAATCCAGAGAAGACATTTTTCTGGAGAATGAAATTATTTGTGCAGGTGCTTCTCCTTTGGATGACCTCATAGAGAGATTTAATACTTGGGGATGCTAGGAGAATGGAGAGCTGATCTGTCCTTTGCACAGTTATTCTCAAATATTAGACAGAATCATCAAGCCTTTGGCAACTGCTCAATTACAGTCAATAACTGAGCTTATCTAGCACTTGAACATTGCCACATACCCTGGCGAGTTCTGCCTCTGTGATTACATTCCCTAACAATCTGCTAGCAGCAACAGTTAACAGGTCAGGTTGTTCTTCACATGTGTTTACTGATCAGAATATATGTACATAGATTGCATTTCAATACTATTTTGAGCATATCACATCCGGGTTTTTTTTATGTCTATAAAGATATTTTTAAGGAGGCAAAAATTGCCCCCTTAATTAATAGCCTGAGACAAAAGGTCTTATTGCTGTGACAATCTGCTCATTAACAAAATAATAATACCCGCCACCCTCTTCAGAGGAACAATTTGAGTTAATGGATTATGACAGAAGCAGCACTGTTTACAAAAGAATTAGGTGATAAAATAGATTAATTATTAGGCTAACATGCTATAAACTGGTTGTTCTGTGGTGTGAAAGGTTGAAGCTTGTCTTCTCATGTGAAATACGCATTGCATATGGGATCATGAATTATACCTTCTTAGACTAAATATCTAAAATCTTTGTATGACAACAAGAGCAACACAAAATTAGCTGAAAACACATCTGGGTACTTTCAAAGCAATATCTCTATTGTTTTAACTAACTAATTTATCTCAAGAAAACAAACATCGCATGTGAGTGGAGGAGGGGCAGAGGGAGAGAGAGAAAATCTTAAGCAGGCTTCATGCTCTGCACAGAGCCTACACAGGGCTGAATCTAATGAGTGTGAGATCATGACCTGAGCCGAAATCATGGTCAGATGTTTAACCAACTGAGCCACCCAGTCGCCCCAAGAAAATAATTTTTAAATTGTCAGTTGCACAGTTATAGACAACAAATGATATTTATAATAGTGTAAATGCACAAGTAATCTACATGTAAAAAAGATAAAATGGTTAGGTTTATGTATTAAAATATTATAAGCACATGAAATGTTTTTAAAATTCTTATGATATGAGGATATATTAACAATGTTTTATTTAACTGACCAAGGCCTCTCAGTTAAAGCATATTTAGTATAAGACAATACAAATATATATATTTCATTTACATATATATTTCATATATACATGTCATTGTAGATGATACCACTGTATCTGTATTATTTTCTTTTACTCCACATAATTCCTTTTTTATCTCAGCTTTTTCAATCAGCAGGTTACTTTTATTTATTTATTTATTTATTTATTTATTTATTTATTTTTAATGTTTATTTATATTTGAGTGAGACAGAGACAGAGTGTGGGCAGGGGAGGGGCAGAGAGAGAGGGAGACACAGAATCTGAAGCAGGCTCCAGGCTCAGAGCTGTCAGCACAGAGCCCGACTGGGGGCTCAAACTCACGAACTGTGAGATCATGACCTGAGCTGAAGTTGGCCGCTTAACCGACTGCGCCACCCAGCACCCCATCAACAGATTAGTTTTAAAATCAATAAAATAGAAAATATTGCTTTAAATATTTTTAAAACTGTAGCATCCACATGTATTCAAACAGATCCTATATACATTTTAAACCAGTAAAGATATTTGCAAGCTTACTGATGCAATTTAACTATTTTAGATATTCTTCCTTAAAATATGATTTAACACGGCCCTTTGTTCAGAACTGAAAGATTTCCATCAACATTGACTTTTGTCTTATTAATTCCCAGGTGTATATACAATAGCTATTGGCGAAGACACGTAATATTTGTTATTGGTTGGGAGCATATATTGCATTTTGTTGGAGAGCACCCAAACCTACAAGGCATTATCTTCAATTTTCTAGAGGCTATTTCTATACACTTTAAAAGCCACTGCTCCTCCATGATGGAGTATACGACAAATTCAATGGATCCTGTGGGCATTTTTTCATAGAATTAGTCATTTTCCTTTAACAAAAATTCTATGGACAGAAAAATGTGTAGAATACTATCCTTGGTCGTGATAAAATGTTCAATTTAAGACATTTATAGATGTTGGCCTGACAAAGGTGGGAGACACAGAACAGCACATCTAAACCCAGAGAAATCTATCTATAGTGATAGTCAAATATTCTCTCAGGAATACTACAATGCCTGCTAGTTAGGAATCTGCTGTCACCAAATGTGGCAAAACATGAGGAGCAGAGTATATATGTGACCTGCAGAGAGGCTACCCCTAAAAAACAAAGTAAATCAAAACAAAACAAATGAACAAACAAACAAACAAACGAAAAACCCACAATGGTCTAAATTTAGCTGGTCAGTGAAAACTTTAGCAAATGCAATTACTGTAGCCTTTACTAAAAATTGTCTGTCACTGTATACTCAAATTATAAAAACACGTATGATTTACTTAACAAACACAATTTTGAGAATCGACATCCCGCAAATAAATGCAATATAAAATATATAGATACAAGCATAGATAGTATGGCATTGCTTAGAATTTAGGAATTGAATAAGCAGAATGATTAAAATCCATAATTTTAATTTGTGTAGAATTCTGTGAATGTTACGGTAGATTGACACATTCATACTTGCCTATGGAATTTGCTTAGCTTTTTCAGAAATTAGAAAAGTGAAGGAAATTGAAAACTTTTATAAAAAAGTTTTAAGAAAGAGTTGAAAAAAATAAAGTATGCAATGGGAAAATAATTGTATTATAAGTAACATATGCATTAAGAAAGACTACAGTCTAATCAATAATGAAAAGTCTTGGGAAGTATACATGAATTAAATGTCTTTAATTTGCAAGAAAGGAAGGAAATGATAAAAATAAAAGAAAAATAAGAAACTATTAAAGTATGTAGTAATATTGTTTCTTTTGCCGCTTGATACTATCTTTGAATCTTAAATTTGACACAAGTGTGGTAAAATCTTTCTTGAGTTCATATTGAGGGGATTGACCAAGATGGCAACACAGGAGGTCGTGAACTCCCCTCCTCCCACAGAAACCAGCATATACAGCTGTACACAGAGAAATTACCTCTGAAGGAAATCCAGAAACTAGCTGAGTGATTCCTATGCAGTGGACGAATGAGAAATACCCATATCAAAATCGGTTAGAAAAGACTGAGACACATTCTCGCCATAAACCCCACCACAGCACAAGTCCATACAACTGACTGGAAGCTTCCAACCTCTAGATTTTCCCTGAGAATAAAGGATTTGGACTGAGCAGTTAACATCCTAACTTTTAACATTCCCATCTTAGAGATGGGCTCCCAAAGCATCTAGCTCTGAAAGCCAAAAGGCTTGTGTCCCCAACAACCAGAGACTATAGCAAACAAAGAAGCGGTTGTCAACAGTCACATGGGCACTTGCCACAGCTGTCTTCCCAGGGGTCACTCCCAAGGGAGCAGGTAAAAATCACCTGCCCCCTAGTCTTTTCCTAAATGGGGTCCATCTACATACTTTGAAAGCTGCTGCTGAGGGTCACGCTTCTAATGTAGCACACATCTAAGCAGTGGCTGCAATCCTCCCAAGAGACCAGGAAACTGGCAGACACCTCCCCTGCCATCTCCATCCATTTACTAGCATTTCCCTAGAAGCTTGTCCACGGGTCCGTGACCATGCCTTTGCAACTGTCATAGCAGTTATGCAAGAAAAAGAAATAAAGGTATCCAAATCGGAAAGGGAGGAGTAAATTGTTTCTATTTGCAGATGACATAATATATAGAAAACTAAAGACTTCACCAACAAAACGAAACAAACAACAACAACAAAATCACCTGTTAGAACGAATCAATGCATTTAGTAAAGTTGCAGGATACAAAATCAATATACAAAAATCAGCTGTGTTATACATAGCAAAAATAAACTGTCAGATAAATTTTTTAAACGTCTCATTTACGGTAGCATTAGAAATCGTAAAACATTTCTGAATATATTTATCCAAGGATGTGAAAAACCTATACACTGAAAAGGATAAGACATTAATGCTGATCATACTACCTAAAAAGCTCTATAGATTCAGTTCAATCTCAATCAAAATACAAATGCATTTTTCACAGAAACAGAATAAAACAATCTTAAATTTGTATGCAATCATGAAAGCCTCAAATAGATTGCAACAAAGGAGCCAAGGATATAAAAAGGTGGAAAAGACAGTCTATTCAATGAATGGTGCTGGTAAAACTGGCCAACTACATGCAAAAGAATGAAATTCCACCCCTATCCTTTACTATACACAAAAAATTAACTCAAAATTAACTAAAGACTTGCATGGAAGATCTGAAACAATAAAATTCCTATAAGAAAACTGGGAAAACTCTTTATATCCGTCTTAGCAATATTTTTGGGGTTTGACACCAAAGCAAACTCAACAAAACCAAACAAATGTGACATCATACTAAAAAGTCTCTTAGCAAAGGAAACCATCAACAAAATGAAAAGAAAACCTACCTAATGGAATATTTGCAAACCACATATCTGATAAGGGTTAATAGCAAATAAACAAAAACGAGAACACACATAAACATGATTAAATAAATGGGACCAAGGACAGAATATACACATTTTTTTTCCCCAAAGATTTTCACATGGCTGACTGATACATGAAAGGTGTTCAACATCACTCATCATTGGGGGAAATGCAAATCCGAACCACAATGAGGTATCACTTCATACTTGTTAAAATGGTTATCATTGAAAATAGAAGAGGTATCCAATGATGGAGAAATGTGGAGGAAAGGTAACCCTTGTTAGTGGGAATGTAAATTTGTACAGTCACTATGGAGAACAATTTAGAGAGTAGTCAATAAATTAAATTAGAATGACAATATATCCCAGCAATTCCACAGCTTCTGGGTTCGGCTTAACACTTTGGTGTACCAGTTGGGAGTCTGCCTTTGGCTTTGTCCAGAAAAGCCAAGAACAGCAAAAAGGATTACTCAACACTCCTTGCAAGTCAGGAGAGGTGAGAGGGAGGTTAAACTGTTCTCAAGTTCCTGTACTTATTAGGCATACATTGTAAGAAACACATTGTTCTATATGTCAGTGGCTATGTGCCAGTAAGGACATATAAAAAGTGTGCAAAAAAACCAAGGTGTTCCCAAGGCTACAAACGAGCAAATGCCAAAAGCAGGGTGGAGAACAAGACAAGATACTCCATTAACATGGTCTAAGGAATTCATGAGCACAGGCAGGACCCAACCCCTATATAGTCATTAAGTAGATACTGGTTGGCTGTTTTCGGCATGGCCAGAAAGCACTGGAATGCATTCCCTATAATCTCTTTAACCAGGACATAGCTATTTGATTTCCCACAACATCTAAGTACATATCCAAAATAAATAATGTTATTTTAAAGAAATATCTGCATTCCCATATTCATTATGGGACTAATTCACAATAGCCAAGGTAGGGAAAGCAGACTCTTTGTCTCCAATGTATAAATGGATCAAGAAAATGTGTGTGTGTGTGTGTGTGTGTGTGTGTGTGTGTATGTGTGTGTGTGTGTGTGTCTACACATACACGTATATATTATACAAAATATATATAATGGAATATTATATATATTTATCTTATATTTATTATATTTATTAATGTATACTATTACATATAATAATATATTATTTATTCAGTCTTAAAAAGAAAGAAGTCCTGTCATTTGTGACAGTATGGATGAGCCTAGAGGACATTGTACTAAGTAAAATAAACCAGACAAATTCAGATACTGTGTGGTATCACTTATCTGTGGTAAACCAGTAAGTAGGTAAGCATGTAAATAAGTCAAACTTCCAGAAACAGAGTATGAAAACAGTTATCAGGGACTTTGTGGGGGAGAGTGAAAACAGGGAAATCTTGGTAAAAGGATCCAAACTTTCCATTACACCATAAATAAGGTCTGTGGTTCTGATGCATAACATGGGACATATTAACACTACACTGTGTAACTAATCGGCCAGGAGTGTAGAGCCTCAGTGTTCTCTCTCTCACTCTTTCTCTCTCTCTCTCTCTCTCTCTCTCATACACGCAAACGCACACACACACACACACACACACACACACACACACAGAAAACAATATAAAAACTAAATATGTGAAGTGACAGCTTTGTTATTAATTTGATAAAGGAAAGCCTTTCGTGATATACATTATTATCAAACCATCACAATGAATAATTTAAATATGTTACAGTTTTGTCAACTATAAATCAATAAGGCTGAAAAAGATCTCCCTGGATTTCTGTGACAGCTTATAGATAATTGACCCCGAAGCATTATTTTCAGGATTCTATTTCTTCTTTTATTTGCTCCCCCTTTCATCCCTTTGTCATCAAATAAAGTCATAGAACTTAAATTATTGCTTTTGATTACTTTAAATAAGAAGTTCTAGCATTATATTTATATAAAATGGAAGTTGCTGCTTTAGGATACAGCAAACTTAGAACATTTGCCCCTTGTAAATATGACCTATATGAATCATTAATAACATGGGGGAGATCTCCTGCTAAGAAAATAAATGATCTGCTTTCTGCTGAGTGGGAAGCCCTGACTTTTGGTCACAGGCAAGGTGAGAGGATCAAATATCAAATAAGGTCACTTGGAAATAGAAGACTGTTTAGAATTTCCAGGAGGAAGATTTATTTTGACTTATTTTTCAATAATTTCAAAAGGTCAATATCAGGAGTGCTACCAGCCTCTACGAATATAATAAAAAAATGCTGCAGTACAACACATTATTTAAAGAAATTTTCAATGAAGGTCAAAGAAGCAATCTTTTCACTTATTATTTGTTTAAGCCAGCTAATAATGTAGGATCTTAAAATTTTACTGAAAATGGTCTAGAATGCTCTAAGTAGTTAGAAAATAATTTATAGAAAAGTTTTTGGCAATAATTTATAGAAAAGTTCTTGGCAAATGAATTTGGCACAATTGGCCTCCATCCAAGATTTTACTACTACCCTAAAACATTTTACTAGTACTTTCAAAGATTTTTCTGATACCCCAAACCTTTCACTTGAACCTTAAAATCTATTACAGAGCTCATCCCTGAAAATATTTTGTTTAAATGTTTTATATACGTTGTTATAATGTAAACTTCTCTTTAACATTCACACACCATCTAAAATTGTGTTTCTTGTCAATTTTGTGGATATATAAAGAAAATGAAGTAGGGTTCTTTATCCTTTGATGAACCTTTTTTTAAATTAATTTTTACACCCCTTTAAACATGGTACTTTCTGCAGGTGAGTCTGAAAATATCTCTCATAATTTCAGGGTCTTCTCATTTTATTCAGGTTTGTATTCTATGGAACTTATTTACAGATTCATTTCTGTATTCCCAAATTATAAAGAAAGTTCCAAATCTCTGACTTTTAAATCAATAGACATTTTTCTATTCATTCATTTTCTTCAGTTTTGGTATTTTTCTTTTAGGGATACATGTAGTTCTTGACTCAGCTGGCTCACATTTGGCTTATATTTCTCAATTTTACTTCAGAAAGCCAAGTAAGCTGCTTTTTAAATAAAATAACCTGCTTTTAACCTTCTAAAAATATGTTACTCTAAAGAAAATATGTCAATTTTCTGTAGATGAATACACACCACAACTGTCTTTGCATAAGAGCAGATATCAGGCATCTGTAGCTGAGTTTGAAAATCTAGAAACTGGACAATAAGAAATTGAGAAATGCACAACTTTAACAATTATAGAACATATAAGCAAGGAGAAAAAAAAGTTTAGAGAGGGGAAAAAAACACAAACATAATGGCTACATGCAGAATCATTTCATGTAAACTCAATCAATACGAGCATTTCCTAGATTATAAAAATGAGACTCAAGGAAAAAAATGAATAAAACATGTTGAAATATGGAGTTAGTGAAAAACCAAGAGTATATGCCAATGGCTCTGATCTTAAGTAATCTATTGCTTTCAATATATCTCTCAGTCTGCCCATTAAGCCACTCTAAAAAGTGAAGTAGATATGTGAAAAAATAAGTAGTATGCAAAAAATTAAAAATACAATACAATAAAAATAAACATGCTATGAAAGTGCATCAGTCCATCGGTTATATAAAGATCCAATGCAAGGAATTAATCGAGTTGGCAGAAAAGGAGAATCTATAGAAGTGGAAGAAGCAAAAAAAAAAAAAAATCTATTTTTAGAAACTGAGTAAATTTGCTGTAGTAACAGGTGTCCATGCTGAGTTACAGGGCACAAGATGATTTACTTTGCATTTCTAACATATGATGTACAGATGTGAAAAACTGGCTGTATCTGGTGCAGTCATATGTTAATGATACGTAGAGTATTACATAAAGAAGCTCAAACCAGAAAATTTAATGCCAAGAGCAACAAGACCACAGATTCGAAGACTCTCCTTCCTCTGACTTACAGATTTACTGAGTTGTTATAAAGATAATAGTACAACAGAGCCCACTCCAATAGAAAGAGAAATCTCCAGGGGTCAGACATTAGTATAAATGGACCAAAAACTGAAAATAGGCCAAGAAATACATTTTATGTATTAAGAGTTGATGCCAGGGGCACCTGGGGCATGGGGGCTCAGTTGGTTAGTGTCTGACTCTTGATTTCAGCTCAGGTCACGGTCTCATGATTCATGACTTTGAGCCTACATGGGGCTCTGTCCTAATAGTCCAGAGCTTGTTTGGGATTCTTTCACTCTTTCTTTGCTCCTCTCCACTTTTCTCTCTCTCTCTCTCTCTCTCTCTCTCTCTCTCTCTCTCTGCCTCTTCTCAAAGTAAATAAATAAAAACATTTAAAAAAGAAAGAGTTGATGCCATTAAGATAGTGCAAAAAAGTTATAAAAAGAGATAAGTTGAAAATTATAAATGAAAAATATGTCGAAAGAGTATATAATAGACAAATGCAAACTAGGAGGAATACACTGAAAAAATGTAAGTACAATGGAAACTTGCAAGCATTTTATTAATTCTGACAATTGTTTCATATCGGTGAAAACAGACTTATAAACAAAGAAAGATTCTAGACTTGTAAACAAGATTTTAGACTTGTAAACAAAGAAAGATTCTATGCACGTATTCTAGAAAGATAAACCAACACAACAAAGATACACAACAGCAATGTTGGAACCATATTTTAATGAATGATGGGGTGTAGAAATATGGGGATCCTCTGAAAGGAGGGAAAAAATTATCAGAGGGCACAAATCAAAGGACACCAGTCTGCATAACAAAATTCACATCACACATTCTGGCATATCCCCTACCCTCCAAGAACATCCTTACATATATAGATGTTGTTCAAGCTGGAGGAAGGTCATAATCATATAATATCTCATTATCCTCAACTCTATCCCAGTGGAGTATCTCCTCCTTTTAAAAATTCTGTCCCTTTAGTGAACGTGATAAGGAAGCTACTTTAAAACACTAGAATTATTTTAAATACTCACAATATAATAATTATTTCCTAAGGTTAAGTAATTTATACATTTGTAGTCAAAATAGTATTACTCTATGAAATACACACCAACTATATTTTGTTTTGGTTAAAAATTGGAGAGCTATAGAGAAGGGTATGGGTATACATTTTAAGGAGAATTAAGAGCAAACAGGAAGAACTGAGCTAAGCTAGAGACACTACCAGAAGAAAACAGAAAGAGGGAAGACGTGGTAATAGAAGAAACCAGAAGAAGCCAGGAGCCCCTTATGGGGGGAAGGTGGCTGGTGCTCAGATCTCTGAAGAAGCCATAACTCTCTGCTGCTGTTGGTGCCTATAATGAAGAGTGACACGGCTAACACCGGGACTGGCAAAAGGTTCTGCAGGCTGGAGCCAACCCTCTCTTTTGGAGCAATATTTGCTAGAAAGAAAAGAAAAAGGAGGATGGATACTAAAAAATAAAGATGAGGCAATTTCTTTTCCCCTTCTTCATCCTCCTTTTTAGAGCCTTCTGTTGATATTGGGATGGAGATAGAAACTGAGAAGTATAGTTTGCAAAAAAACAGTCCCAACATCTCAGAGCAGAGCAGAAAGGGTGGAAATGGAGTTGAAAGACAACAGATGACTAACAAAATTATGAACTGCAAAGTAATTTTCAAGGGATTTTAATCCATTATTTTATGTGAAATATCTACTAAGGCTGTTAGGTTTCATTGCAAAGCTAATTAAATTCAAGGTCACGTTCCCAAATATTTTTCTAATGGGAATGAGTAGTAATATGGATTGATGTTTTCTCAAGAATGATCATTATTTTCAGAATTTATCTTTGGTGTAAAATTCATACTTTTTCATGCACCAACGGTTTGCTTGTATTTCTTTAAACTGGAAACACTATCTTGTGAGGGTTACAATCTGCTTTGGAATATGTCCTTTGATATTTCTGCATCCATTTTCCCTACATCTTTAGTAAAACACAGCTTTTCTCATTTCACCTTCTACTTTACAAGAAGTAGTGATTGTAGAATGAATAAGGTAGTTTTAAATGAAAAATGTTCCTCTTGTGTAGTCTCTTCTTAACTATGTGTGATGATCATGTTTATATTTTAAAATCTAGCATGAAGAATAGTCTTACAAATGCTTTTCATTTGTGAAAAGAAAAAAATAGAAAAAGAAAACTAAGCTCTGGTTTGCTCGTGTCCTTCGATTGTCATTGTTCAGTGTTCACTTGTATAAAGCAAGGCATGGTTAAGCTTCAGGGACACTGCAAATCTCAACACATCTGCTTAAGAACTATTTTTAACAAATAATTTAAAGAACGCTTTTAATTTTGTGTGCAGTGCTCCTAATTCATTAGTAAAATTCACTATAGGTAATGCACATACACACATGAAATTCAAACTTATTTTTCTGTGTACCTTTTGTTACAAAGTATACTGAAGACTCAGGTAATATTTTAGATTTTCAAATTTTTCTGAGAAGCTATAATGTGAATAATTCTGTCTGCAGTTCTCCATTCATGTCTATCTTTTTCCTTGACGTTACTGGGATCATGTGGTGGAGATGACTGTTTGCACGTATCATCTCAAGCTAATTTATACTTAAAGGTTATGATTGCACTTGAACCTTTGCATAGGCTCTGTATTATGGTCTCAATGTTTTTATTCCTCCAAATTCACATGCGGAAGCCCTCAGTCTCAGTATGGCTATATTTGGAGATGGGCCTTTAAGGATGTAATTAAGGTTAAATGAGGACATAAGGGTGGGGCCTTAATCCAGTAAGATTTGTGTCCCAGTGAGTGCTCTTTGTCTCCATGTGAATACAAAGGAAAAGCCATGTCATGACAAAGCCATCTGCAAATCAGGAAGAGGCTTTCATCAGAAACAGAATTTACTAGCATCTTGACTGAACACCTCTAGCCTTCAGAACTGTGAGAAAATGAATGTCTGTTGTTTAAGCAACTCAGTCTGTAGTATTTTGTTATGGCAGTTAAGCAGATTAGTACACTAGAGAACACAAAACTGAGATATTTTACAGAATGCAAAGCTACACTGTACCTAGTAATTTTAAGTAATGTACCCTAATCTATATCCTTTATACAAGGAAAGCTAGGATTACATAATCATTTGTATGAATTCTATAAAATGATGCCAATGCTGCCATGCAACAATGTATGGTGCTCAGCTTATAATAGCCTATATTGAGTGCTATAGTCAGGTAAAATGCTCATTGTGTGATCTTATCTTACAGAATATTATGAGAAAGAAGCAACATACTTTTTATTTATTTAGTTGATCCTTAAGATTGAATTTTGGATTTGGTTACATTGATATATCATAAAATATATTTTGTAAAATACAATATTGTACATATAAAGGAGGTAAATGTTTACTATTTTAAGATTTAAATTATCTCCTAAAAATCAATTAAGTAAAAAACAAACAAAACCACAACCGATATTAGTAAAATATTATGAACACACAGTTATGACAATAATAATTCAAATTTTTGGGGCACCTGGGTGGCTCAGTGGGTTAAGCATCGGACTTCGGCTCAGGTCATGATCTCGCGGTTTGTGAGTTCAAGCCCCGTGTCGGGCTCTGTGCTGACAGCTCAGAGCCTGGAGCCTGCTTCGGATTCTATGTCTCCAGCTCTCTCTGCCCCTCCCCCACGTGTGCTCTGTCTTTCTCTATCAGAAGTAAATAAAATGCAAAAAAAAAAAAATCTTCAATCAACATATGAAATTATTTTAAACATTACAAATTGATTAAAAGTAAACTAAAACAAAAGATACATTTCTTTTTACACTTGGCATCATCAAAAGGTAAAGATTGATGATATATAATTCTGACAAAGGTGTGAAAATGGGTGTTCACTTATTTATGCCTAAAATAAAAACTAGAATAACATTATTATTATAAAGCAATTGAGTTGGGATTATGATATCATACAATTTGTTTATGTTTTATATTTCTAGAAATATATTCTTTAAAGACAATTGATGTTTACTATAATATAAAGTGATTAATTTACACTTACTAAAATTGAAATGACTTAAATGACTATCAAGGCGATGGTAAATTTAACAAGTGGAAAACTACCAAGCCATTAGAAAGAAAAAAAAAAAAAAATATATATATATATATATATATTATTCTAGAAATATCATGAAGACCTATTTTAAGCAAAAAACATTATATGCATTATATGATGCTAGTTAAATGTTCAACTGTATATATATTCATGACAAATGAATGCATGAAAAAAATTAAAATAAATTTAATTTTCAATAGGAATTTTAAACCATTTTTAAAAATATTTTTATTTTTGAGACAATGCTTGAGCAGGGAAGAGACATTAAAATAATTTTCAATACGAATTTAAAACTATTTTTTAAATATTTTTATTTTGAGGGAAAACAAGCGGGGGAGGGACAATAAAAAATAATTTGGGGCCACCTGGGTGGATTGGTCAGTTAAGTCGCTTATTCTTGGTTTTGGCTCATGTCATGATTTCACAGGTTTCATCAGTTCACGCCCCACATCAGGCTCTGTGCTGACAGCACAGAGCCTGCTTGGGATTTTCTCTCCCTCTTTATCTGCCCCTCCTCCCCCCCACTGTCTCTGTCTCTCTAAAAAATAAGTAAATAAACTTAAAAAATTAAAAAATAATAATTTTAATTTTCAATAAATTTTAAACCATTTTTTAAATATTTTTTTATTTTTGAGAGAGAGAGAGAGAGAGAGAGAGAGAGAGAGAGAGAGTGGGGGGAGGGGCAGAGAAAGAGAGGGCAACAGAAGATCTCAAGAGGGCTGCACACTGACAGCAGCCAGCCAGATGCAGGACTTGAACTCAAAAACCGTGAGATCCTGACCTGAGCTGGAGTAAGACACACAACCAACTGGGCCACTCGGCTCCCTTCGACAGGAATTTTAAAATAGAATTTATTCACTGAAACTTGGTCCCCTCGTACTTGGTAAGATTATCTAACTGACAAAATCAATCATGTAGAATTTAGAATTTAAAATATAGCAAATGAAGAGAATGTTATGATTCCACGTTTTAAACTTTATAAGAAGGAGATCAAGATCAGAAACAAAATTAAGGGAAGTCTAACCCGTTCTTCCCCAGCTCTTCCCCTGCAATGAAATATTGCAGGTATATCTTAATCTTGAGCTTCCCCCCCCCAAAACAAAAACAAAAACAAAAACACGAGGATTCTCACAAATGACACCAACTTGTTGAAAAGCTGTCACAGAGGGTATTTCTGTCTTGTCCGTCTCTAGCTGGCACAGAATAAAACGGCTGTGGCTGAGATGCACTGTCTGAGAGGCCACACTGGGGATGACCTTTTCTGAAAAGCATAACCTCCAGGAATGTTCAGTCAATTATGAAATACCTTGAATTCAAAGATATCTCACTAATGGAATGTGATTTTGCCTTCGTTGGGTGTGGTGAATCCTTTTAGGTCTTTGCTACTCCAAATAGGATTATCAGACTAGGCACATTGGTATCCACTGAAAGCTTATAACAAATGTGGAATCAGGGGCAACCTTGCACATTTTAGCGAGACTGCCACATAATTTCTGGGACAGTAATGTTTAAAAATACTATTTTAAATCTCTCTCAAAATAAATAAACATTAAAAAAATTAATTAAAAAATACTATTCTCAAGACTTCAAATATTACATGGTACATTCGGTACCAGTCCTGTCAAGAAAACCTGCACCGAGCTGAGTGGTCCCCTTTCGCTGGCACACTCAGTTCACAACACAAGTCAACAAGCAATATTTTCAGAGGAGGGGAAAGCAGAATTTAGGTAAGAGAGTAGGAAGAAAAGGAGCATTATGCCAAACCGTATGAAAAACAGCATGTTAGCAAGATGAAAAGAAGAGGTTTGACAACAAATGTAAACATTAAAATGAGCAAATTAAAGAACATGATTTGCAAAGGACAAGGGACTGTCTTAGCCAAGACTGAATCATCAAGTGAATAGAAGAAAATGCGCCACAAGTGACTTGTAAGTACTCACTAAGAGCATTAATTTATGAAACAAAAGTGTAAAGACCTGATGGTAAGTGAGATAAAAATGGGGATTGGAGAGCTGGGGAAACAAACTGAGAAACAAAATTACAACAGTGCAGAAAAACAAATGTATGCTAAATAGCACAAAACACAGCAGATGCCATCTCAAAAGGAATTGCTGACACAGTGGAGAAAGGACCTATTAAAATTATGTGAATGCAGAGGAAAAAGACCAATATCAAAGCAATTAAATGAATCACAATAGATGAAGAGAACAAAGATGTTCCAACATGAGAATTACTGTCATCTGTGATGTAGAAAACCTAATAGAATTAACAAAAATCATTCATCCAAAATGGATGAAATTTTCCCAGAGATAAAGTTTTAAATATATCTTCAGAACAATGGAATACACAGTGTTCCAGAAACAACAGCTGAAGAACAATTTGTCCCAAGAAATAGCCTGGTGATGTCATTGAAACTGAGGAACTTAGTATTGGTTGGAACATAGGGAAGAAAAGGTTTGTCTGAGGGGGAAATTCAGACTTGCCCACAGAAGTGTTTAATGATAAAAGCTAACAGCACAATAGCTGCTGAGTTTGGAAGGAAATAAAAGGTAGTGTTACTCAAGACCTGTGCATTCAGGTAAGTTGTCATTCAAGCATGCAAACAAGAGACTGTTACTTTCCATATCAAAATAAAAAGAGGAAATAAACCACCACTAGACCCTTCTGGGAAAAGAAAAGAAAAGAAGCAGAGAGACAAACACAACACCATTTTTGACAAGTAAGCCAGTCAAATAAGGCATAAAGAAAGGAATTGTAAGAATCCAAACCAAATAGAGACTTAGCATCCCTATAATGAAACTTACAAGAAAATGTACATACTATATATATATATATATATATATATATATATATATATATATCTGTGCTACAGTGTAGGGCGTGAACAAATTCCAAGGGTTTGCAGGGTATGTTATCTCAAGTCGAAATAACTAAAATATCTGCCCTCTCTATTTTTCATGCTTTTTCCTTAAATTTTGAGATAGCTTAAACAAGTATCCCTTAAGAATAAAATATTTATACACGTAAGGACATTTTTATTTTTTTTTTTATTTATTTTTTTTAATTTTTTTTTCAACGTTTATTATTTTTGGGACAGAGAGAGACAGAGCATGAACGGGGGAGGGGCAGAGACAGAGGGAGACACAGAATCGGAAACAGGCTCCAGGCTCTGAGCCATCAGCCCAGAGCCCGACGCGGGGCTCGAACTCCCGGACCGCGAGATCGTGACCTGGCTGAAGTCGGACGCTTAACCGACTGCGCCACCCAGGCGCCCCAAGGACATTTTTAAATATTCAATTTCCTTTCCTTTTTTTCATTTCATTTCTTTTGTAAGTTTTTATTTTAATTCCAGTGGACAGACAGTGTTATATTGGCTTCAGATGTATGATACAGTGTGCCCTTATTTATAACCATCACCTATTTAACCCATCCCCCCCCCCCCAACCTCCCCTCTGGTACCATCAGTTTGTTCTCGGTAGTTTTGGTTTGACTCTCTCTCTGTCTCTTTTTTTTTCCCTTTGCTCATTTGTTTTTTTAATTTCCACATATGAGTGAAATCATACAGTATTTTGCTTTCTCTGACTTACTTTGCTTACCATTAAACTGTCTATCTCCAAACATGTCATTGCAAATGGAAAGATTTCATTCTTTTTGAAGGCTGAGTAGAATTCCGTTACACACACACACACACACACACACACACACACACACACACACACACCAGATCTTTATCCTTTCATCAGCCAGTGGTCATTTTCCCATAATTTGTCTATTGTAGATAATGCTGCTATGGACGTCAAGATACATGTATCCCTTTGAATTTGTGTTTTTTGTATTCTCTGGGTAAATACTCAGTAGTGCAATTGCTGGGTTATAGGGTAGATCTATGTTTAACTTTTTGAGGAAACTCCATACTGTTTTCCACAGTGGCTATACCAGTTTACATGAACACCAACAGAGTATGAGCATTCCTTTTTCGCCACATCTTTGCCAACACCTGTTTCTTGTGTTTTTGATTTTAGTCATTGTGACAGGTGTGAGGTGATATCTCATTGTAGTTTTGATTTACTGGATGATTAGCAATGTTGAGCATCTTTGCATGTGCTTGTTTGCCATGTGTATGTCTTTGGAGAAATGTCTGTTCATGTTTTCCGCCCATTTTCAAATTGGGTTATTTGTTTTTTGGGTGTTGAGTTTTATAAGTTCTTTATATTTTGACTACTAACCTTTTATTGGATATTTCATTTGTAAATGTATTTCCCCATTCCATAGTTTGCCTTTAGTTTTGTTGATTTTTTCCTTGGCCCTTCAGAAAAAAAAGCTTTGTATCTTGATTAAGTCCTAATAGTTTATTTTTGCTTTTGTTTCCTTTGCCTCAAGAGACATAATCTAGAAAGAAATTACTATGGCTGATTTCAAAGAAGTTACTGTCTGTGTACTCTTCTAAGAGTTTTATGGGTTCAGGTCTCACATTATGGTCTGTAATCTAATTTGAATTTATATTTGTGTATGGTCTAAGAAAATGGTCCAGTTTCTTTCTTTTACATGTAGCTGTCCAGTTTTTCCAATACCATTTGTTGAAGAGAATGTCTATGTACCACAAAATATTCTTTCCTGTTTTGTTGAAGAGTAATTGACTATATAGTTGTGGGTTTAATTCTGGGTTTTCTATTCTGTCCTATTGATCTGTGTGTCTATTTTTTGTGCCAGTACCATACAGCTTTTATTGTTACAGCTTTGTAATACTACTTGAAGTCTGGAATTGTGAGGACTCCAGCTTTGCTTCCCCCCCCCCCCCCCAAGATCGCTCTGGCTATTTGGGATGTTTTTGGTTCCATAGAAATTTTAGGATTGTTTGATTCAGTTTTATGAAAAATTTTGTTGGTATTTTGATAAGGATTACATTAAATGTGTAGATTGCTGGGGCGCCTGGGCAGCTTGGTCAGTTAAGTGTCCAACTCTTCATTTTTGATCAAGTCAAAATCTCACAGTTCATGGGTTTGAGCCTTGTGTTGGGGTCTGAGCTGATAGTGGGGAGCCTGCTTGGGATTTTCTGTCTCTTTCTCTGTCTCTCCCCCACTAGTGCTCTCAATCTGTCTGTCTGTCTGTCTCTGTCTCTCTCTCTCAAAACAAATACATAAAACATTAAAAAAATGTGTAGATTTCTTTGGGTAGTATAAACATTTTAACAATATTTGTTGTTCCAATCTGTGAGCACGGAATGTCTTTCCAACAAACAAAAGTCCAGGACGACACAACTGCACAGAAGAATTCTATTAAATATGTAAAGAAGAGGTCACAACTGTTCTCAAACTATTCCAAAAAATAGAGGAGAAAGGAAAACTTCCAAATTCATTCTATGAGACCAGCATCACTCTGATATCAAAACCAAATAAAGACACCACTAAAAAAGAGAACTGCAGGCCAATATTACTGATGAATATATATACAAAAATCCTCAACAAAATACTAGCAAACTGAATTTAACAATACATTAAAAACATAATTCACCATGACCAACTAGGATTTATTCCTGGATTACAAGTGTGGCTCAATATTTGCAAATCAATCAACATGATACATCACATCAATAGAAAGAGTAAGAACCATATGATCATTTCAACAGATGCAGAAAATGCATTTGGAAAAGTGTAACAGTCATTCATGATAAAAATCATCAACAAAGTAGGTTTAGAGGGAACATACCTCAACATAATAAAGGCCATATACAAAAAACCCACATCTAGTAACATTCTCAATTGGGAAAGTCTCAGAGGTTTTCCTCTATGGTCAGGAGCAAGACATTTTGTCCACTCTCACTACTTTTATTCAACATAATAATGGAAGTCCTAGCCACAGCAATAAGAAAACAAAACTAAATAAAAAAGCAACCAAATTGGTGAGGAAGAAATAAAACTTTCACTATTTACAGATGACATGACACTATCTATAGAAAAACCAAATGACTCCATCAAAAGGGGTTAGAAATGATAAATTCAGTAAAGTCACAGGATACAAAATCAATGTACAGAAATCTGTTGCATTTCTATACACCAGTAATGAAGAAGCAGAAAGAGAAATCAAGGAATTGATCTCATTTATCATTGCACCCAAACCATAAGATACCTAGGAATAAACCTAACCAAGGAGGTGAAAGACCTATAGTCTTAACAGTATAAAACACTGATGAAAGAAATAAAAGATGACACAAAGTGATGGAAGGGCATTCCATGCTGTTCCAACTTGAATAGTTTATATGTCTGGGAATTTATCCATTTCTTCTAGGTTGTCTAGTTTGTTGGCATATCATTTTTCAGAGTTTCTTATGATTGTATTACTGTGGTGTTGGTTATTTCTCTTCTCTTATTTGTGACATTATTTATTTGAGTCCTTTTTCTGTTTTTCTTTATGTGTCTTGCTTGAGGTTTATCAATTTTATTATTTTTTCCCTAAAAAAGCAGCTCCTGGCTACATCCTTCTATTCTATTCTTCTCTTCTCTTCCTTTCTCTTCTCTTCTCTTCTCTTCTCTTCTCTTCTCTTCTCTTCTCTTCATTTTCTAGTCTAGTCTTTTATTTATTTATTTGTTTGTTTGTTTGTTTATTTATTTTCTTTGGCTTCTATATCATATTTTTCTGCTCTAATATTTATTATTTCCTTACTTCTACTCATTTTGAGATTTGTTTATTGTTATTTTTCTAGCTTCTTTAGGTGTAAGGTTAATTTGTATATTTGAGATTTTTCTTGCTTCTTGAGGTAGGCCTGTATTGCTATAAACTTCTGTCTTAAAACCACTTTGGCTGCATCCCAAAAGTTTTGGACAATTGTGTTTTCATTTTTCACTTGTTTCCATGTACTTTTTTATTTCTTTCTTTTCTTTTTCTTTTTCTTTCTTTCTTGTTTTAAATTTCCTCATTGACCCATTCATTGATAGTAGCATGTTATTTAACCTACCTGTATTTATGGTCTTCTCTGATTTTTTCTTATGGTTGCTTTCCAGTTTCATTGTGGTGTGGTCAGAAAAGATGAATGGTATGACTTTGATCTTCTTGAATAAGGAGGCTTGTTTTGTGGGCTAATATGTGATCTATTCTGGAGAATGTTCCATGTGCCCTTTAAAATACTATGTATTCTGCTGTTTTAGAATGGAATGTTCTGAATATATCTGTTAAATCTGTTTGTTCCAATGTTTCATTCAAATCCATTGTTTCCTTGTTTGTTTTCTGTTTAGATGATCTGTCCATTGATGTAAGTGGGGTGCTAAATTCCCTGCTATTATTCTATTATTATCAGTAAGTTCCTTTATGTTTGTTATTAACTGTTTTATATAGTTGGATGCTCCTATATTGGGTACATAAATATTTATAAGTGTTATTATCTTCTTGTTAGATTGTCTTCTTTATTATTATATAGTGTACTTCTTTGTGTCTTGTTACAGTCCTTGTTTCTAAGTCTAGTTTGTCTGATATAAGGAATACTACCATGGCTTTCTTTTGATATCCATTTGGGTGATAGATGTTTCTCTATCCTCTCATTTTCAATCTGCAGGTGTCTTTAGTTCTAAAATGAGTTTCTTGTAGCAGCACATAGATGAGTCTTATTTTTTAATCTATTTTGTCATTTTATGTCTTTTGATTGGAGCATGTAGTCCATTTACATTCAAAATAATTTTGATGGATATGTATTTATTTTCATTTTATTTTCTGTTTTGTGGTTGTTTCTGAAGATTTTCTCAGCTACTTTCTTGTCTTTTTCTCTTTCATGGTTTGTTGATTTTCATTAGTGGCATATTTGGTTTTCTCTTTATCCCTTGCATATTTATTAGTGGATTTGATATATGGTTACCATTAGGTTTGTATATAACTTCTTCTGCATATGGTAGTCTATATTAGGTTGATGGCTGTTTAAGTTTGAACGCATTATTTTTATTTTTTTTAATTTTAATTTTTTTTTTTTTGAGAGAGAGAGAGAGAGAGACAGAGTGAGAACAAGGTAAGGGCAGAGAGAGAGGGAGACATAGAATCCAAAGCAGACTACTGGCTCCAAGCTGTCAGCACAGAGCCCAACATGGGGCTTGAACCCATGAACTACCAGATCATGACCTGAGCTGAAGTTGGATGCTTAACTGACTAAGCCACCCAGCACCCCTGAACTCATTCTTTACTCCTCCCCACGTTTTAGGTAGATGTTGTTATATTTTATGCCCTTTTATTTTATGAGTTTTTTAAATGAGTTTTTACAAAAAATACTCATTTTTACTGCTTTTGTGTTTCCTGCTTTTATACTATCACTTTCGGTCTTTCATTTACATTCAGAGACTCCTTTAATATATTTTGCTAGGCTGGGTTAGTGGTCATGAACTCCTTTATTTTTTGTTTATGTGGGAAATTCTTGATCTCTCCTTCTATTCTGAATTATAGCCTTGCTGGACAGAATATTCTTGGTTGAAGAATTTTTCCATTAAGCATTTAGAATATATCATGCTACTACCTTCTGTCTTCCAATATTTCTGCCAGAAAATCCCCTGCCAGCCTATGGGTTTTCCCTTATAAGTTACTCTCTTCTTTTGTTTTGATGCTTGTAATTTTTTTTTTCTCTACTACCATATTTTGCCAATGTAATTCCAATATGTCTTGGTTTGGATCTGCTTATTGATTTGGATATCTGTTTGGAAACTTATTGATGGGAGTTTTTTGTGCCTCCTTGATTTGGATATCTGTTTCCTTCCCTAGGTTAGGGACGTTTCTAGCTATTATTTTTTTCAGATAAATTTTCTGCTTCCTTTTCTCTCTTTTCTTCTTCTGGGGCACCTACAATATTAATGTTATTATGTTTGATGGAGTCACTGAGTTCCTGAAGTGTGTTTCCATTTTGCATAATTCCTTTTTCTCTCTTTTGTTCAGCTTGACTGCTTTTCATTACTGTCTTCTAGGTCACTAATTCGTTCCTCTGCTTCTTCCATCCTGCCATTCCTTCCATGAAACATGTTTCTCCTTTCATTTACTGAGTCATTTATCTCTTCTATGTTGTTCCTTATCCTTGTGTTCAAGGTCTCATTCATATCTTCCACTCTTGTTGACTCCAGTGAGTATCCTTATGATCATTGCTTTAAATTCTCTGTCAGTCATGTTACTTATACTTGTTTCACTTAGATGTCTTGCTGGAACCTTGTCCTATTTTTTCATTTGGTACACATTTCTCTGTTTCTTCATTTTGTCTTCTTCTCTCTCTCTCTCTCTTTTGTTTAATAGTGAATTTTACTGGGAAAAGTTAGTGTAAAAATGTTCAAATTAATAAAATTTAAATATTACAGTAAAATTATACCATGTAGCTATAGTGACCACTATGGTAATCACAATAAGGTAAAATCTAAATTATTGCCAAAGCACACATTTTGTTAGGCTTCTTTTGCAAAGCCCAAGACAGGAAACATTGCAATTATTAAAAGTGAGTCCAATGATGAATTTGCATTTGAAACTGAGGAATGAGAAAAAAAACATGTTCTGATTAGGGTGTATTAGGAAAGTTGTCTATGTCTTCTGCTGTTGAAAGTAGTGACTTTACGAAGAAGAGGTCTTAAGACTGCCTGCAGTTTCCTCTGTTCACTAGAACCTGGCACTTAAGGAGAGTATCCTATGCATTGCTTATGCCCTGTTGTTGTGTCTGAGTTCCTGGTTTTTTTTCCTTTTAAATTCAACTAAAAATAGCTTATATGAAAAGTATAATTTATAGCATGATCCCAGTTTTAAATAAAATACTTTATTTCATTCTTATGTCTTTCTTTTACTTTCTTCTTTTCATTCCTTCTTTCCTTTTTATTTGCTTTTTTATTTTGTAAAAGCCTAACAAATCATCTGGAATGCTCTCCACTTAGTGGTTAAAATATAAGTTTGACCTTTTGGATATGTGTTTTAAAGTTGTTTTTGATTTTTTTTTTTTGTATGGCTTATTTTTTTTTTAAACAAGTCATGTTTAATTTATGTTTTTAAGTTTATTTATTTATTTTGAGAGAGAGAGAGTGTGCGAACTGGGGCAGGGCAGTAAGAGAGGCAGAGAGAGAATCCCAAGCAGGCTCCACTCTGTCAGCATGCAGCCTGCCATGGGACTTGATCTCACTAATTGTGAGATCATTATCTGAACTAACACTGAAAGTTAGACACTTAACCAACAGAGTCACCCAGGTGCCCCAATATATGTTTTTTTTTTTTAAGAAAACAGCCATTATTAAGACAGAAAGACAAAAAAAAAGTTTAGAAGGATGCATATCAACATTTAAATATTAATTTTATACTAGGAAGATTGGATTGAATGTAGGCAGAAAAGATGAAGAAAGAGTTTTAAATTAATACTTCATAAGATTTATACTATTTTGACAAAATGATTACTAGCAGAATGTATTTATTACTAACGAAATACAATTTATTACTAATGATATGAAAAGTGTTTTTTAATTTTTGTATTTTTTATATTTATAAAATTGTCCTCACCTACAGAGACCAACAGGATAATCCATTGATTTTAAAAATGTCAGTTTTGTTTTGTTTTGTTTTCAAATACTAAGTGAAGGAGGACATTATCTGATGGAATTATCCCCAAGTTTCAGTTGAAGAAATTAGAGTCCAGCATGCATAGAGTTTGGATAAGAAAGAATTAGTCATATTCTTTTTTCTTACAAGACCATTTTTTTACTACTAGATTTAAAATCAAAAAATTTTATTCAAAACATAATCAGAAGCAGAACATAGGAAAAAAGAAAAGGATTACAGAAAATATACATGTTGCTCATTAAAGGTCTACATACGGATGGTTAACGTGGAAAATTACTGCTACATATGTAAGTTCTTAGTATTCAGCAATGGTATCTAAACCAAAAATTAAGAAAGGTATAGTAATTGCCTATATGAAGTGCTACACGCCCTTTGAAAGCACAATGTGTGTATCGATTTTAAGTGTTTTTGTTATTCAAGTATAATTATCATACTTTGTTGTATTATTTTCAGGTTTACAATATAATGATTCATCAGTAGTATGCATCTCTCAGTGCTCAACATAAATGTATTCTTAATTCCCTTTATCGATTCACCTATCCCACACCCACATCCCTTCTGTCAATCACCAATCTGTTCTTCGTACTTAACAGTCTACTTTTTTCTTGTCTTTTTTTTTTTTTACTGTTTGTTCCTTTGTTTTGTTTCTTAAATTTTACATATGAATGAAATCATATGGTAGTTATCTTTCTCAGACTGACGTACATCAGTTAGCATTACACCCTCTAGGTCTATCCATATTGTTGCAAATGACAAGATTCCATGCTTTTTTATGGCTGAGTAATATTCCATTGTGTGTTTGTATGTGCGTCTGTATGTGTATTACTTCTTTATCCATTCATCTATTGACAGACACTTGAGGTGTTTCCATATCTTGGCTATTGTAAACAATGCTGTAATAAACATAGAAATGCATATTTCAATTAGTGTTTTCATTGTCTTTGGGTAAATACTCAGCACTGGAATTAAAGGATCATATGGTAATTCTACTTTTAATTTTTTGAAGAATTTGCATACTGTTTTTCACAGTGCCGGCAGCTATTCGCACTCCCCCCAGCAGTGCATGAGGGTTCCTTATTCTTTTTTTTTTTTTTTATTTTTTTTTTAACGTTTTTTATTTATTTTTGAGACAGAGAGAGACAGAGCATGAACGGGGCAGGGGCAGAGAGAGAGGGAGACACAGAATCGGAAGCAGGCTCCAGGCTCTGAGCCATCAGCCCAGAGCCCGACGCGGGGCTCGAAATCACGGACCGCGAGATCGTGACCTGAGCTGAAGTCGGATGCTTAACCGACTGAGCCAACCAGGCGCCCCGAGGGTTCCTTATTCTAGATATCCTCACCAACCCTTGTTACTTCTTGTCATTTGTATTTTAGCCATTTTGACAAGTGTACATTGATATCTCATTGTGGTTTTGGTTTACATTTCCCTGATGATGAGTGTTGAGCATCTTTTCATTTGTCTGTTGGACAGCTGTATGTCTTCTTTGGAAACATGCCTGGAATAAGTCATATTCTTATGAGCTTGTAAACCAGGCAAGTAGCTGGAACTGTCAGAAGTCCTTGAGGTGTTTGAAGTTGAACAAAATTGCTGTAGTTATATGTTAAAACAAGTTTTTATGCATGGTCTTATTTGGGTTCTGCTAAAAGTGTTTGCATGGACATTAATTTGTGTCAAACTCCATTGTTAGACAAAGTTGACTTCTTGAGAATCATAGCGGTTTGTTTGCAAATTACAGGTTCTGTACATTTCTCAGTGTCAATTATATATATATTGATTTTTTTTTTTAAATCTCATATACTGGATTATCCAGGTTGAATTCCTTCCTTGTCAAAGAGAGTTCCAGTAACATATCTTTTCTTCTGGCGCTTCCTTTCTTCCAGCACTTTCAAATTGCTAAATGTTTTCCTTAAACAAAGGTAACTTTTAAGATGTATTTTTATTAAGTAAGATAGTAGGGGAGAGAAAATGGTAAAGAAAAACTTTTGTCTGAAATATTCTTAAGCTGTATTTGGATAATTTTATTGCATTGAATTGAAATGAGCATTTACTGGATGATACAGGAAATATTTTGTTATTCTTTCTCAACTAAAGGTCTTCACCTCACAGATACACTCTTTCCTCTCCTTGTGTTTTTAATACATGTGTTCTATTTTTGCTTATTTATGTCATCCCACAAAAAGTAGTTGCTTTGAAAGAAATATATATTCAGATTATCCTTGTATTAAGCTAGAGGCTCATCCAATGATAAAGGAAAGCAGCTAATTTAGGGCTTCAGCTATATTTAGATACTTTGTGTTTTGATTTGTCTTATTTAATTTTATTTGTTTTGAAAGACAGAGAGAGAGAGAGAGAGAGAGAGAGAGAGAGAGAGAGAGAGCCCAAATTGGGGAGGGGCAGGGAGAGAGAGGGAAAGAGAGAGAGAATCCCAAGCAGGTTCCCCACTATCAGCATGGAGCCTGTCAAGGGGCTCAAACTCATGAACTGAGAGAACATGACCTAAGCCGAGTCGGACGCTTAACGTACTGAGCCACCCAGGCGCTCCTTAGGTATTTTGTTTTAATGTTGTAAGAAATACATCAGTATGATAAGCATGTATTTAAACAAGAAGAAAGTCATATTTGGAATTATTTTACTTTGGCTTAAAAATAAATTTCTATGATGTCTATTTCACATAGATTTCAGTTTAATTTTTTAAGTGTTAATTATAATTATTGCAGACTAATTTTTTTAATTTTACAGAGCTAAAGACATGCAACCATTATTTTCAATAATGTATCCAAGCTTTTGTAAAGTGCCTTTTCTTCATAAAAGTGAGCCAAAATAATGTATTCTGTTGAGTATGTTATTTATCTTTACTCATTTATTTGAGCTCTTGTAACAAGAATCTCTAGCTGAGTAAATAGATACATTTTATTCAAATGTGAAGCAAACCACTTAGTTTAGTTGTCTGTTGCACAGCCCTCTTGCTACCAAGAAGCCATTCTTATGCAAGAAAGAGGCTTTTTACATAGTTGCAAATAAAAGCAATTTGAAGGCAATGTCTAAGCATTTTACAAAATAGATGCTACTTTGTCACACATAAGGTATATCCATGGCTAGCTTGTATATCTATGTTTTTGCAAATTGCAAAAGTGGTTTGCAAGAAGAATGATTTACAAATGGAAAGCAAAGTCACTAACTTCATGATCTCACTAACACCCACACGCATTTCTCCATTTTCCTACTCTTCTTTGCCCTTCTGTTTTCATCTTCTTTTCTCTCCTTTTTCCTATTTCTTATCTGTTTGTCTCTCTTACTCTAGCTCATATATGAATTTGCTTATCACTGAAATAGCAACAAAAGAAAACACATATTTTCCTCATTAAGTGCAAAGCAATAAAATGGCTTATTTGAACTTAGACAAAGCTGAAGAATTTTAGTCCAACCCGTATCACCTGTCCTCACATTTCTGTTTTTGTGATCCTTAATTTGTACAACAGCTACTCAAACTGAGCACTGAGGATGATCCTGTGATGTTTAAATGCATCTAGTGGGAAATTAGGAAATCTGAAGTTATTATTTACAAAGTAACCTATGTCAGACTCAGAATTCCTTTAGCTTAGCTCTCAGAGGCAGAAAGCTCTCAGATTGGCTCTGAGAACTCACAGTGAAACTTTAGCAATACTTTTGTTCTATAGCAATTGTGTACATAAAAACTTTTTTCTCTGACCTAGAGTATGAGATTTTCCTTAAATTATTTTACATGGCATATCCTCATCTTCATTTTCAATGACTAGTATACTACTGGAAAGATTAGGAAATTATGTTTGAGTTAAAAAAATCATCCCTTGTTATTACTGTGTCATCATTAAAATACTCAGGAGAGGATTCTTACTTAGCTTTAGAGTGCTCCTCTATGGGCATTTCTACAAATTGTTTCAATTTCTCAATGTTTTTTTTTTTTTTTTAATTTTTTTTTTTAGGATTCTTGTATTATACTTATTTTATTATCTTTCTGGCAAACATTGTTAAGGTCTTTAGAAGTCATTCAAAGGTTAGCCATGTTCAGGAATTAAAGCATTATTCCTCTGGACACATCTTTAAATGTAACAAATGTCATCATCAGTAGTTCAATACATTTCAGTATGGGTAGTAGAAACAAAGAGGAAAAGTCTATTAATTCAAACTCATTCTGGTGAAGCTTGAAAGACAGGATGTTATCACATTGAAAATATTTTATTCATTCATTATTTGCTATTAATAATCTTTTATTCGCTTAATTATGAACTCTGCAGTCTCTCTCACAGAGCAGGTGTATTTTTGCCCCTAAAGTTGCAACAAGAAGGCGGACATTCCTTTTTTTAAGTTTTTCTCCTTAACAGAAATTTAGACTTTCTTACACAATGATTATTATTTTTCAGGTAACATTATTTAGAAATTAATTTTATGGGGACACATGGGTGGCTCAGTTAAGCATCTGAGTTTGGCTCAGGTCACGGTTTCATGGTTTGTGAGTTCAAGCCCTATGGCAGGCTCTGTGCTGACAGCTTAGACCCTGGAGTCTACTTTGGATTCTGTGTCTCCCTCTCTCTGCCCCTCCCCGGCTAGCACTGTGTCTCTGTCTCTCTCTCCAAAATGAATAAGTAAACATTGAAAATTAAAACAAAACAAAACAACAAATCAATTTTATTTTGGGGTGCCTGTCTGGCTCAGTTAATTGGTAGAGCATGTGAGTCTTGATATTGGGGTAGTGAGTGTAAGCCCCACTTTGGGTGTAGAGATTACATAAAAATAAAATCTTTAAGCCACCGACTGGGTGTCTCAGTCGGTTGAGCGTCTGACTTCGGCTCAGGTCAGGATCTCGCAGTTTGTGAGTTTGAGCCCCGCGTCGGGCTCTGTGCTGACCGCTCAGAGCCTGGAGCCTGTTTCACATTCTGTGTCTCCCTCTCTCTGACCCTTCCCTGCTCATGCTCTGTCTCTCTCTGTCTCTCAAAAATGAATAAACGTTAAAAAAAATTTAAAAAATAAATAAAATCTTTAAAAAGAATTTAATTTAATTTAAAAAAATGTTAGGTTTAGCATGTTCCTTTGTAGTAGCATCGTTACATAGAGGAGAGAAATGGAAAGATATATCTAAAATCCAGGGGCTCTTACATGTTCCTTACCAGGAAAGGCAACTGAACTTTGATTTGTTGATATTCTAAAGGAGAAAAGAAGAAAAAAAAAATGTTGAAACTTCACAAATTCCACGTTAGCCCTGAGCATCCGAAGAGGTTTTGTGTCTCTGCACATTATTTATTTTGACAGCAATTATATAATGTTATACTTTCTGAAGGAAATAATAGTAATATGGTTTACGGAACTCCATACCATGTGAAACTGGTGTGAACTGCTTGTCAATTTGGGGATTCAAAATCAAAATCATTGGGTATTTTACTCTTTTTTTTTTTTTTTTTTTTTTTTTTTTTAACTGTTGGACCTTTAGTAGTGTTTTGACGAGAGGTTCAATTTCTCATCCCCGGACAATGGATTTTTTTTCTCAATGCAGAAGGATTTTGAAGTCATACCTGGGGTTAACACTTTTCCCTATAGGAAATAAGAGAGAACTAGAATCTAAACTGTGGACTACCAGTGTGAGATCTCATTCGTGCTTGTTCCCCCAGGTTTTAAAACTTTAATTTACAACAAATTTAGCAAGTCTTTCTCAAAATCATAGGCTAGATGTCCTGCTGTCAGAGGACTTCCTTGCATAAGCTTCGTGCTGTGTGCTGAGACCAGCCCTCCCATGGAGAGGTTCTGGCCTTGTGTTACACTTAGGTCCTTAGCCTAGACTCCGTTGCCTTACTGATTCACCTTCATTGATGTAACATTGTCTTCTCTAGCAAGCTTTTAATTTCTAGAAAGGAGGCAGATTTCTGAGATTTACAAGCATACTGATAACCTGGATTCCAAACTATGAGATTGGCATTGACTGGGTCTTTGAGCATGACATTATCAATGCATCAGTGCAGCCACTAAAAGTACTGCCTGCCTTCTCGCCCTACCTTTGCATAACTAGAGGGGCTTCAAATTACTCTTCTAGGCATAAAAGCACAGTTTGTTGCATGCATTTACAGGTTTCCATGTTTGTGTCTATAAAAGCTGGCATGTTAAGTGACCCCCCCCAGCAGATATACTTTTGATCTCAAACTTGAGTTGAATCACCTTATGAAATGTGCTACTAAAGACCCTATGCCACCTAAATTTTTTAAAAAGGCTTTTTCAAATCAATAGATAATATTTTATTAATACTATATATACATATATTTTGCATATTGGTTATTAATATAAAAAATAATGGCTCTCTACATTAATCTTATTGTCATGTTCTCTTTTTCATTCAGAGATCTTCACATTTGTCTTACTAAGTTTAATTTAAAATAAACATAAACTTAAACCGTCTGGGAATTCTTAAATTCCAGACTTGATTTTTTGTGTGTGTGTGACTTGATTTCTATGCCATGGTCATTAAGTAGTAGGAAAAACTAGAATACAAGTCTTCTGTTACTTAGGTTTGGTTTGAATGAGGTCTCATTAAAAATATATAAGGCAGTATAGTAAGGTCTACATGTATAATTGCGAGCAATTGGTCTTCTATGCTTGGCTTTTGGTGACATCACGCCATTTAGTGTTAAGTAGAATCATAGGAGAGGATTGGTTGAGGCTGAAGAATTCCTCCTCATAACTCTGATGTCTCTCGAATCATCAGGACCAATAACCATCATCAGCAATAGACCAGTTGTTCAGACTATGATCCTGCCCCTCCCTTCTGCGCAGCAAAATTTCTGGTAAAAAATCAGCTCATAGTCTTATGGGGATTTCCTTGTGACTATTATGTTTCTCCTGCTCCTTTTAAGACTCTCTCTTTCTTTTTTAAAATTTTTAAAGTTTATTTATTTATTTTGAGACAGAGAGAGGGAGAGAGAAAATCCCAAGCAAGCTCTTGTCAGCATGGAGCCCAGTACAGGGCAGTGAGATCACAACTGGAGCACTGAAACCAGGAGTCAGACACTCAACTGACTGAGCCTCCCAGGAGCCACTAGATTCTCTCTCTCTCTCTCTCTCTCTCTCTCTCTCTCTCTCTCTCTTTAATGCATTAACTTTTGTCTCTTTAATTATAATATGTCTTGGTATGCATCTCTTTGGGTTAATCTCGTTTGGGACTCTCTATGCTTTTTGGATCTGGGTATCTGATTCCTACCCCAAGCTAGGCAAGTTTTTAGCCATTATTTCTACAAATAAGTTTTCTACCATTTATCTTCTTCTTCTAAAACCCCTACAATGTGAATATTAGTACTCTTGATGTTGTTCCAGAGACCCCTTAAACTATCTTCAGGTTTTTAAATTCTTTTTTCATTCCTTTAGCTGTTCTTACTGAGTGATTTCTACTTTTTTGTCTTCCAAATTGGTGATCCGTTCTTCTGTATCATATAACCTGCTGAAGATTCCCTATCATGTATTTTTCATTTCAGTTACTATATATATGTATATAGGTATATATGTATATATACATATACATATACAATCAGCTCTGATTGGTTCTTTTTCTATCGTTTATCTCTTGGTTGCAGTTCTCACTGTTTGCTTCCATCTTCTCCTGATTTTGGTGAACATCATTATGACCATTATTTTGAACTCTTTTCCTTCATTTCATGAGGGATTTTTCTCCCTGGGATTTTTATCTCATTCTTTCATTTTGAACATATTCCTCTGTCTCCTCACTTTGTTTGACTTTCTGTTTGCTTCTATAAATTAGAGGGGACAGGTCCCTCTCCTGGTTTTAAAGGAATGGCCTTGCGAAGAACATCCCCTGTGTAGACTGTGTGTGCCTGATGTCCTTGGCAGGCTGGCTGGAACCAGAACAGGGGCAGACCAGCGGTGCCTAAGGTATGCTGTGTTGGGGCCACCTTGTCAGGAAAGCTAGAGCTGGAGAAAGTACAGGCCAGGTCAGTCCTGTCGTGTGCCATTTAGGGGCACAGGGTGACTGAAGCTGGAGGCTGGCAGGACCTGGAACATGCCATCTCTACAAGGTCAGCTAGAGTACCTGGACTTTGCCCCCACCTGCACAATCAAGGTAGGGGAGGAGTCTAAAAAATAGCATTCCATAGTGCCTCTGACCCTGGAGAGAGTTCCCTTCCCATAGTTCCTTGCCACTTTGGAGACTGTCTAACGTTAGTAGATGGATTTCCTTTACTTGTACTCTCGCTGGCCCTTAAAATGTATTTTCACTGTGCCTGAGGACAGAAGAGTGCATACAGCCCCTCAGTGATATCCCTCCCTACTGCATGTTGCCACATCAGGGGTGGAGTGCCTGTCGTTCCAATGTTCTGCCCGACCCTTCTCTGTGTGGTCTCTTTATTGTTTATGGTACAAAAGATGTTCAATAAACACCCCCCCCCCCAATTCTTCTCTATAGGAACTGCTCTATAGGTAGGTAGAGACTCCGTGTGTCCTTGGGAGGAGATAGGTTCAGGGTGTTTCTACATCATCATCTTGGACTGCTTTTCAAGAAATATGTTGTGAAAACAAGAATGAATGTGTACAAGAGCATATAAAAATAGAAAACTTATAGCAAAAAAGGACTGAGAATTATTTGCGAGAGTTACAAGTATTAATGCCATTTTTTAGTAGTTTAAAATGTGATTTCCAGTGGGTAGATCAATCAACAAATGACTGAATTATTAATCAATTTAATTTATAATTATTTCTACATTGACCTCAGTTTTCTTGGGCTGTATGGAGACGTTTACTAATTTCCTTTTGTGTGATATTCTGCTTTATTAGGACTATTATCAGCTGTGCTCAAAGAATACTCAGAAAGAGGCATAGTAAATGAAAAGCAAGTATCTAATATGTTTAGAAATAAATGAGAATAAAATGTATTTCTTTTAGAAAAGTGTTCTATTGGGCTAAAAATGGAATAATGCATTGAGACTCAAGGATTTTTTCCTATTACCTTACAGTATGCTATTTTTCATGGTAAAAAGGTTTTGAATTAGACTATAATATCATAAGCAGCAAGAACCTCTCTTTCATAAGTACCTGGGAGCTTTTCAACATAGAAATGGAGTCTAAACATAATATTTAGAAAATAGTTGCTTTCTTCCAAATGGAACCAAAATACATCTATCTTTTAAAGACATACTGGATTAGAAGTTCCCACATTTTAGTTTGAGAGAATTTCTTTTTACAACTATATATTCTAGTAGCCTTGAGGCATGAAAACGAGAGACTATTCTACAGATTAAATAAATGGTCAATTCTTAAGCCATCTTTGACAATTCGGTGGACATTCACAATGGAAACTGCACCTTAAATCTTTTCTTTTAGGACAAGTTCATTTCTATGAAAAATAGAGAGAAGTTATACTTTGGTCAATGATCTTATTGTGAGCTGTAAAATCCTAGGTATGGAGGCTGCAATAATATACTAGAAGTTTAAGATTGTGACTCAAGGCTAGATTTTAACATCGGACCCGAGTGAGTCTATGGAATTAAAAACCCATGGACTAAAAATAAAATCATAAGTATATGTATTTATTAAATTTACATATATTTCGTATGATGATGTCCCTGTAGTAAAGAGAGCTGACAATTAAACCTTTTTTTATTCAGAAGAGTAAATTGATTTTAAATCTAATATCCATTTATAGAAGGTTAAAAACTTGATTACTTCTACCTACTGGGAAAAAACATAGATACTTTATATTTTCTGATGTTGATTTTTGCCATTAGAAGATTATTTTGAGAGCCTTCCTGAAGTAGGTAACTGTTAGGGCTAGAGTAGCAACATTTAAATATATTTATGCTATTTTAAAGCCATATCAGTTAATTTTTGATGTATAACAACCACCCAAACTTAATAAGTTAGGTCTTTCCTTCTGGGCTTGATGTTATTTACAGCATGGTTAGCACACCAAGAAAGTTAAAATTAAATTAGATATGGGGCTGATAGAGTGCCTCCTTCAGAAAAAAATGGTGCAGGGGTGCCTGGGTGGCCCTGTTAGTTGAGCGTCTGACTCTTGGTTTTAGCTCAGGTCATGATCTCACAGTGGTAAGATTGAGACCATGTTGGACTCAGCTCTGGACGTGGAGGCTACTTGAGATTCTCTCTCTCCCTCTCCCTCTGCCCCTCCCTTGCTCTCTCACTCTCTCTCTCTCAATTAAAAGAAAGAAAGAAAGAAAGAAAACAGTGGTATAGAAAACTAAAGTCAACCATCATACCATACACTTGCCCTTCTGTGGCCAAATAAAAAAATGAGTAGTCAGTGGTACCCCGGCTACACTGAAATTTCCAAAGTAAGGGTGAACGCTGCTATCAAAAAGTCTTAAGAGAACTGAAACAAACAAAAACAGTAGAAATGCCACTACTGGCAAAAATTTCAACGTGGAATAAGTGTGTTAATTTAGATAACAACACAACACAAATGTTAGTCGAAGCGGTAACTATTTTATTTAACTCATGATTCTCTGGGTTGGCTGCTTGTCTTGAGGGGTGGCAGTAGACAACAGAAGCTTTTAAATGTTGGAAGAGGCAAGAGACAGATTGTCCCTTAAAGCCTCCAGAGGGAGCATGGCCCTCCTGAGACCCAGCGAAACTGACCTTCGACATCTGACGTCCAGAACCATGAGATGATGCATTTTCATTGTTTTGAGCTACCAAGTTTTTGGTAATTTGTTGCAGCACATTTAAAACTACTGTAGATTTTTAGTACCAGCAAGTGAGGTAATTCTGTTAACAGTGTATTTAAAAGAGTGGATGTGGCTTTGGGATTGAATAATAATTAGAAGCTGGAAAATTTTTGATGCACATTTAGAAGAAGACTAGAGTGTTTTAAACATGACAGACTGTTAGAAATATGGATATTAAAGGCACTTGATGTTGGAGGCTCATAAGGAAATGAGAGTTAGAGTATTGAAAGCCTATAGTAGAGAATCCATGTATCATCACAAATGGAATGTGGGTAGAAATGTAAATGTTAAAGGCAGTGACAAAACTCAGAAGGACATGAGGGGCACATTTTTGGAGAGTAGAGAAAGGCATTCCTTCATATATACTGTCAGAAAATTTAGCCAAAGTGTGGTCTACACTGGTGTGGACAGCAGAACGTCTAAGTAATGAATTTGGATTTACACGAGATTTCTAAGCAAACGGTTTAAAATGTGGCCTGGTTTTCTCTTGTTGGTTATATTAAAATATGAGACAAAGGAGATGAAAAGCTGTTTGGCAGAAAGCAAGCAGGACTTGATGATTTTGTGAATCCTCTGCCTATCCAGATTGCAAATGACACTACAATTCAGAGAGTAACTCCTAACAAAACATGTTATGGAGAGAATATCAAAGGAAGGTAGGACACACATTTGCTGTTCCTGAAGGGATTATGCTTGTGACTCATGGATACCTTCAACCTCTCAGTAGAAACCGGAAACAGAGATGGGATTATACAGGGGAGATCTGTGGATGACTCTCTGGTCTAATGCCAGGAATCCCTGTGACATACACAGAAATCCACAAGGTTTGGGGAAATGTCATGCCAGGAGAAACACTTCACTGGAAGGAACAGAGATAGGACCAATGAGGGAGGGATGTCGGATTTTCAAAATTCTACAGGCAGCATATGGGCTCAATTAACTATTCTTCTGCAAACATGTACTATTTTTCAAAAAAAGAAAAAAAAATGATTCAAAGGGCAAAGTTGCAGACCCAGTGGTTGGAGCCTCTGACCACAGAAGATTATCCCTAGTCCTTAAAACTAACAGAATTTAACCTGCTAAAGTTTCAAATTGCTTGAGACCAGTGACCCTTTACTGCCTTAGATGTTTTTTTCTGTTTTGAATTGGAAATGTCTAAACTGCTTCCCTCATCCTATTTTGTCATAGCATTTTGAGGAATGACCACTTGTTTTCTCATTTCTTAGATTCTCAGCCAGAGAGGGGATTTGCCCCAGAATGTATTCTGCCCAGAATGTCACCCTATCTGCTTGTAAATGATCTAGATTTGTTGGAACTGGGAACACGGACCTGATGATCCTTAGATGAGTTTATAGACTTCCAGTTGTTGCTGTGATGGCTTGGCACCTGTGTATCTCTTCCTTCTGGCTGTTTCTAACACCATAACTGATAATCTAGTAAGATGTTTTCCTGAGTTCCGTGAGCTGATATACCCAATTGTCAAACCCAAGGAAGGGGTGGCAGGAAGCTCTGATTTGTAGCCAGTCAATCAGAAGCACAAGTGACAGCCTGAATTTGTGGTTGTCTGGAGAGGAGGGCAGTTGTGAGGGACTGAGCCCTCAGCCTATGGAATCGGATGCCTCCTATGCATAGACAGCGTCAGAATTGGGTGGAATGATAGGATACCCAGCTGATGTCTGAGACTTGCTTGATGCTATGGAACATCCCACCCCCTACATGGAAATTATTTTCAGGGCGCCTTTCCTTCTGTTCTTGTTTTTCTTCTCCTTCAGGAATTCTTATTATGAGTCTGTTACACCTTTTGCTGATGTCCCACAGTCCTTGGGCATTTCGTTTTGTTTTTCTCAGTTCTCTTCAGTTTTCGGGCTTCATGGACTCTATTAACATATCCTCTAGCTCAAAACTTCTGTCCTTAGGGTTGTGTCCTTAGTTGTGTCCAGTTTATGAAAAACCCACCAAAGGCACCCTTCATTTCTGTTACAGTGTTTTTGATTTCTTGTTTTGTTTTGTTTGTTTGTTGTTTCCTTCTTTGGATTTCTGTCTCTCTGCTGACATTGTCCATCTGTTTTTATCTACTTTATGCTGCATTTCTGCCGTGTCTGATTCTGATGATTGGTTTGTCTCTTCAAATTGTATTTTTTTTTTTTTTTTTTTTTTGCTTTTTGGTATGCCTTGTAGTTTTTTCTTGGTAGCCAGAGATGATGCACTGGCTAAAAGGAACTGCTGTAAATAGGCCTTCAGTCATGTAGTGATGAAGTGTGAGGGAGGGGAAGCCTTTTATTTATTTATTTTTTCAACGTTTATTTATTTTTGGGACAGAGAGAGACAGAGCATGAACGGGGGAGGGGCAGAGAGAGAGGGAGACACAGAATCGGAAACGCTCCAGACTCTGAGCCATCAGCCCAGAGCCTGACGCGGGGCTCGAACTCACGGACCGCGAGATCGTGACCTGGCTGAAGTCAGACGCTTAACCGACTGCGCCACCCAGGTGCCCCAGGGGAAGCCTTTTATAACTTATGATGACGTCTCAATTTTCAGTGAGCCTTCAGACTGTGAACTTCACAGGTGTTTTTTGGTCTTCCCACCCCCACCCCCTTTCCCTTACGCAGGAGAGGATGCGTTGAGCCGGCTGGAGTTGGATATTTCCCTTCTCCCAGGTCTGTTAGGCTCTAATTATACCCTAGCAGGTGGTCTCTCATGAATTTTCTTGAGGGCAAGCGTTGCTAAGGAAAACAGAGTGCAGGTGTACATCCCATAACAGTTCCTCTTCCCTGCCCCCTTCAGGAAGCCAGTGGGATTTTTCTTTGATATGGGAACCTGGTGGTGAAGCGACTAGAAGCGTACTTGACAATATTGTGCCCCACCATCACTGGGGCCCCCTAGAGTTTTTCTCTCTCCGAGTTGGCCTCACCGAGCCTCCTGCAACTCACCCGTTAGACTTCAAGTTTTCCTCCCCAGGCACGGGACCCAGAGTCAGGTGCGGCTGGTGACAGTTAGCTCCCATCCGCTGTAGTCTCTGTCTGTCTCCAGTCTCAGCCCAGCAGTGTGTCAGAGGCCCTCCTGTCTCCGATGGATCCAAGAAGAGTTGTCGATTCTTCAGTCTGTTGGGATTTTTACTTGCTGTTGAGATAAAGTGGCAACTTCTCAGTGCCTTACATGCTGAACTGGTAACTGGAAGTTTAAACTGTTTTTTTTTTTTTTTTTCTTTTTTCTCTTAATAAATCAGGTACTGAGTCTCTGCTTTAATTAAAGAAATGTTACATTTTTATTACTGCAATTTTAAGGAGTTTTAACTTTTAATTATATTTATTATGTAATTGGGTGCTTTCAAATACACTTAATAAAATTGTTCATCATTAAAAGCAATTCATATTAGAACTGATACATAGATTTTCCTGTAGAATGTTGCTTGGTTATTTGCGTTTGATAGGAAAAAACATAGTTGTTGCTAATGGAATGCAGGATAGAAGTATTTAGAGCTCAGGCTCTAATGTAGGAATGCCTCAGCTCATCTTTTCCACCAAACATTTCCTGGTTGTGGGCGAACCTGGTTGGCTCAGTTAAACATCCCACTTCCGATCAGGTCAGGATCTCCTGGTTCCTGAGTGCCAGCCAAATGGGGCTCTGCACTGGTCCTGCGGGGAGGCTGCTTGGGATTGTCTCTCTCCCTTACTCTCTCCCCCACCCTCTCTGCTCTTTGCCATTTACGTGTTCTCTCTCTCTCTCTCTCTCTCTCTCTCAAAATAAGTAAATAAACTTTAAAAAATAAAATAAAATTCTTAAAAAAAAATCGTAGTTGCATGATCTTGGCTAAATTATGTAGCCTTCCCTTGACTAAACTTCCCATATATAAAATAGAGTTAAGGGGTGTCTGAGTGGCTCAGTCAGTTAAGTGTCTGACTCTTGGGTTCAACTCAGGTCGTGATCTCAGGGTTCATGAGATCAAGCCTCATGTGGGGCTCTGTGGGGACTGTACAGAGCCTGCTTGAGATTCTCTCTCTCCTGCTCTCTTTCTGCCCTTGCCCTGTTCATGCTCGCTTGCTCTCTCTCAAAATAAATGAAACATACAAAAAAAAATTAAAGTTAATGTTTCATGTTATAATTTAAAAAATAATGGGTGTAAAGCTCTCTAATGTCTGTCAAATAGTAAACACACTATAAATGATATCTATTATTTTATCAACTATTCTTTGCAAATCAGTAACACATTTACTCTGCAAATATTGTATTTTTATAATATTTCATATATTCTGGTGGCAAATTAATAGGGGCCTTCATGGAAGAGTTTGTTTTATTCCATTTATGTTTGGTTTGATTTAGTGAAATCAATTCTTGATTTGGGGATGAATATTTTAGATAAATAAAATTTTTAAGACTAAAACTGTGTTTTTTTTGTATATGTGTTAATATATGTTCACTGTGTATATATTGAATATGGATTTGTATAAGTCTAACAACCATAAGAAATTTTAAACAATTTTTTAAATGTTTATTTTTGAGAGAGAAAGACAGAGGCAGAGTGGGAGAGAGGCAGAGAGAGAGGGAGACACAGAATCTGAAGTAGGCTCCAAGCTCTGAGCTGTCAGCACAGAGCCCGATGCAGGGCTCAAACCCATGAGCTGTGAGATTATGGCCTGAGCCAATGTCAGAAGATTTACTGACTGAGCCACCCAGGTGCCCCCAACGATAAGAAATTTTAAATGTGTAAATGTTTCAAGGACTGCACATGACCAAGAATTGGTGGGATACAAACAGGGAAAAAAAGTGGGGGGGGGGGCAGTTCAGCTACCTTCCATGCAATTCCCTTCTTATTTTATTTTATTTTATTTTATTTTATTTTATTTTAAACCCAAGTAATAATGGTTTCGCAAGCAGAATTTAGTGACTCACCACTTATGTATAACACCCAGTGCTCATCCCAACAAGAGCTCTCTTTAATACCCACCACTGATCTAGCACATTCCCCGCACCCAACATCCCTCCAGCAACCCTCAGTTTGTTCTCAGTGTTTGTATTTAAGAGTCTCTTCTGGTTTGCTTCCCTCTCCATTTTTATCTTATTTTTCCTTCCCTTTCTCTATGTTCATCTGTTCTGTTCCTTAAATTCCATGAGTGAGATCATGTATTATTTATTTTTCTCTGACTGACTTATTTTGCTTAGCATAATACATTCTAGTTTCATCCAGATTGTTGCAAATGGCAAGATTTCATTATTTTTGATGACTAAGCAATATTCCATTGTGTATACATATGCCTCACTTTTTTCTTTATCCACTCATCAGTTGATGGACATTTGGGCTCTTTCCATAACTGGGCTATTGTTGACAGTGCTGCAATAAACATGGGGGTGCATGTGCCCCTTCAAATACTATTTTCCAGAATAATTGCACCAGTTTGCATTCCCACCAGTAGTGTAAAAGTGTTCCCCTTTCTCCACATCCTTGTCAACCCCTGTTCTTTCCTGAGTTGTTAATTTTAGCCATTCTGACAGGTGTGAGGTGGTATCTTATTGTGGTTTTGATTTGTATTTCCCTGATGATGAGTGATGTTGAGCACCTTTTCATGTGTCTGCTAACCATGTGTATAACTTCTTTGGAAAACTGTTCATGTCTTTTGCCCATTTCTTCTCTGAGGTTTTTTTTTTTGTTTGTTTTTTGTTTTTTGTTTTTTTGTTGTTGAGTTTGAGAAGTTCTAGATTTTGGATACTAACCCTTAATCTGATATGTCATTTGCAAATATCTTCTCCCATTCCATTGTTGCCTTTTAGGTTTGTTGATTGTTTCCTTCACTGTACAGAAGCTTTTTATCTTGATGAGGTGCCAATTGTTCATTTTTTGCTTTCGTTCCCTTGCCTCCCTGTAAGAGGGAAATATATAGCAATACAGGCCTTCCTAAAGAAGAAAGAAATGTCTCAAATACACACCCTAACCTTACACTTAGAGTAGCTGGAAAAAAGAACAGCAAATAAACTGCAATTCCCTACTTAAATACACATGAGCTGAGTGTCCACCAGTAACTCATTACTTCCTCCCTAAGTCTTTGATCTGACAGTCACCATTAATTACATTTGAGATGATAATGAAAATTTTCTTTAAAATTTGGCTTTTCCAAACACTTCAGTTTTCAGTGTTAATATCAGTTCAAATGCAAGGAAAAGCAGCATACTTACATGTTCACGTATTACCATACTATCAGTTCACTGGTTACTTACAAAGTTATCTATTCAAATTTAAGTGAGTAATAAAATCATCATGGTTTTGATGTAGTTATAATTATTACCAATATGACAATCATATTATATTACTATTATGTGAATCATTTTACTCGTCATGAACTACTATTTTTTTTTTACATTTATTCATTTTTGAGAGAGAGAGAGAGAGAGAACACAAGTGGGGGAGGGGCAGAGAGAGAGGGAGACACAGAATCTGAGGCAGGCTCCAGGCTCTGAGCTGTCCTCATGGAGTCCAATGTGGGGCTTGAACCCAAAAACCGTGAGATCATGACCTGAGCTGAAGTCAAACACCCAACCGACTGAGCCACCCAGGTGCCCCTCGTCATGAACTACTGTTATAATGAAAGTCAAGAAGATGATAGTATGACAAATTTGGGCTCTATATACTTATATCGGCTTAAAATCTAAACCACATAGAAAGCTGAAGTGTACTAATTTTTTGCTTCTGGAAAACAAAAGAAAGAGAATATAATATGTAAATTAACATGATTTTTACGTTTCCAGTCTAAAAAAAAATGGATTCACCTACAATAGTAGCAGCTTTAAGTAAAAGCGTATGATACAATGTGTGCTTTGAAGATGGTAACAGTTTTTTTTTTGAACAAAGTGAAGGGAAAGTATCATTTTGGACTTGTACTTTCACACACTGAGGATTTGTATGATATAATTGAAATTGTAATTGCTTAAATTAAATCAAACCTGACTCTGTGAGAAAGTTCATTATATGCAATTTGACACATTACAGTTCCTAGCAGAATCTCAAATCCATGTAAATATAAGTAGTGTTAATCAAGAGTTAATTACTGCCCCCCTCCAAAAAAAAAAAAGAAAAAAAAGAAAAGGTTAACCACTTTATTTTAGTCCTTTTTAGAAACTAAATGTCTCCTAGTGATGTGACTCCTATGGCACATATTTATATTATGTATTCAACTTGTGAAATTTCCCGATTATTTAAAATAAAAAAAGGAAGTGTTTATGTTTATCCTTAGTTAACAGCAATTTATTTTGATTTACACATGTTAATTTACCGAAACAGATGAATAATCAACAAAGAATGTGAATTAAAAGTTTGGCTTTTCAGTAAAACAACAGACAAGTAAACTGCAGCAGGATACCCTCCACCCAAGCCAATGCCTGTTCTCTCTGTTCAGGTTTAACAGCCTGTGGTTGATCGATGCAACTCCTCCCCATTTCCTGCCACCAGCACGGCTGCCATATTGTGCTGCACCACCTAATGGTTATTGGAGTGAACTGTTCAGGAAGGAAGAGGGAAGGAGGAAAGGAAGAGGAATAAATAGAACCTTATTTTTGAATTACCATGTGGAATTACCATACTTTCCCTTCCCCTGAAAGAAAAAAAAAATTCTTTTAAGAATCTCTTGATCATTAAATTACTTTTGTGTGTGGAGCAGCTCTGGACTTAAAATACCTTGAGTTGAGATCTCTTGCTTTTATGATCCTTTCATGAACTTAAAAACCCAATGCTGATGATTTCCTATCCTCTAGAAGCGAACCTGATGATTACAGGCAAGTGATTCAAAGCACTCGACTACAAAGTGTTATTTGGCACAAGTGATATTAATCGAATGTGTTTCACTTTGTTTTACTGCATGTTTAAGAATAGGCAGAGGGGCACATAAAAGAAAGAAGGTTTAAGGTTCAGCAAAATGTGCTTTGCGTGCTTTTGGATAAAGAATGATGGCATAATAAAATACATTGGGGGAAAAATGCAAAAGCAAATACAAACTTCTCTTCACAGCATTTTGGCTGAAGCCACTGTTCGTGAACCAATTCATAATTAGAGTTACACGAAAATCACAAGCATTAGTTATAGAACCATTTATCGGGTACATTTTCCATGGTGCTTGAGTAGAATAGCTCAAATCTTCCATTAATTGATACCTGCTTTTTTTACTCTGATATTTGCTAAATTTCTAATTTAAAATGTATTTTTTTGGTATAAATTTTACTGGTGGGAAGAAATTAAGAGAAAATAAGAAATCAAAAAAGTAATGATCAGTTTTCACTCTAAATGCTGAACATTCCATTCAGTTTTTTGTGTGTGTGTGTTTTTAAGTTTTTATTTTATTTTTTTTTAATTTTTTTAACGTTTTTATTTATTTTTGAGACAGAGAGAGACAGAGCATGAATGGGGGAGGGGCAGAGAGAGAAGGAGACACAGAATCAGAAGCAGGCTCCAGGCTCTGAGCCATTAGCCAGAGCCCAATGCGGGGCTCGAACTCACAGACCGTGAGATCGTGACCTGAGCTGAAGTCGGATGCTTAACCTACTGAGCCACCCAGGCGCCCCTTTAAGTTTTTATTTTAATCCCATTTAGTTGGCCACCTGGATGTCTTCTTTGGGAAAGCATCTATTCATGTCTTCTGTCCATTTCTTCACTGGATTATTTGGTTTTTGGGTGTTGAGTTTGGTAAGTTCTTTATAGATTTTGGATACTGACCTTTTAACTTACAGTGTCATATTAGATTCTGGTGTACAATAGAGTGATTTATTCCATTTCTAAATTCAGAGACAATATTTGACCTTCACCATCCTCTTCAAAAGCATATGATATGGTTAGTGCTAAATAAGTGAGAGTCCCCAAAATAGTGTTTATCAAGACTACTCAAATTATTACATTTTATTTTATTTTACTTTTTAAATTTTTTTATGTTTATTCATTTTTGAAAGACAGAGAGAGACAGAGCACAAGCAGCGGTGGGGCAGAGAGTTGGGGCGAGGGGGGCACAGAATCCGAAGCAGGCTCCAGGCTCCAAGCTGTCGGCACAGAGCCCGACGCGGGGCTCGAACTCACGAACTGTGAGGTCATGACCTGAGCCAAATGCTCAACCGACTGAGCCACCGAGATGCCCCATCAAATTATTACATCTTAAAAGACAAACTATGTCTCTTAACTTCAGTAACTCCATTTTTATGGTTCTTGAATCACTGGGTCCATTTAAAAAAATGTTTATTTCAATTTCTATTTCAACAATAATGCATTAAACATTAACATTCTTAAATCATATCAAAGTAATAAGTGAAACATTGTTCATTGAAGGTTTTTCTTCATAGTTTTTTTTCTTTTTTTTTTAAATACCAGTGAGCATTTGTTTTGCTTTGTTTTGGGTTTCACTATTTTTTTAATTTGTATGTTAGAGTCTTCTCACATTTTTTATTACAATATAGGTCTTATAGATTTGAAAGAGTTTCTCTATTAATTTTTTTAAACTCACCATGGAACTGGTTTTATTTTACTTCTTGATATAATTAAAGGCTTATATTTGTTTTAATAAAACCAATGTGTTTTAGGTTATTCCAAAACACTAACTTCACATCAAGCCTGGTAATTTTGTTGTTGTTGTTGGCTGAGTGCTTATTAGTATTTTGATAAATGACTTATATACAGCTGTTCCTTCATATATGATTTTCTGACATTAGATATTAGGATATTTAATCTATCCATAAATTGTTCCATGTAGGAACAATGTAAGAATTAATGTAGGAATACATTAATTTCATTCATTATAACTTTTTATTATGATGTATACTGGGTGTATAATACGCTTATAATTAGGGAGTGGTTTCATCAGATATTCTCTGGAAAGAGTCTTTAATTATATAATAGATAATGGGTTAGACCACTGCTCAACTGAGGACCAAAAACAATCCTCAAATAGCTAGTAAAGTAATCCCTAAGAAAGTGTAAACCATTACCAACAGTGGAGAAAGAGAAACAGAGAAATTTAAAGGGTAGTAAAGAATAAGAAATAAACTTAGTAAAACTTTGAGAGATTTGGGGATAAGTAAGAGAGAATAGTGAAAGGTCAATACTAGTGTCTACCTTGAGTCAATGAAATCAGGGCCCAAACAAGGGCATCAGTTATGGAAGACAAAGGTAAATTTTGTATAAGTTAATTTAAATGCCTTTGACATGTGAAAATGGAAAACGGTGAAGACAGATTCTAGAACTCAAAAAGGAGACCTGAAGGGTAGATATAAATTAAAAGGCTAAGACATAGGATAAAGAAACAAAGGGAGAATTTGTAAGGTGAAAGAATTTGTAAAAAGTGCTGAGGACAGATTAATGGTGCATACAAATTTATAATGAAGGCCCCGGCGCATTGACTATCCTCAGAAACAAACTGGTTGGCTGTGATCTCAGGCCAATGTTTTATGGAAGTGTGAAAGCCAAATTTTCATAATTTTAGAAGTGATTGTCACATCGGAAAGCAAGGCAGTGAGTACACAAAGTCCTTAGCAAATTGTCTGACAAGGTTTAAGACCCATGAATGTCAATATCCCAAATGTAAAAAGGGAGGACAAATTTGTGTCAATTTTATGGTGGGTTTTTGCTGTGCTTGTGTGTTTGAAAAAGAAAGCCCTGATAGAATTGCAAGGAAGATTCTTTTGATTTGGAGGGACACAAAAGAAAAACTATTCCTTGTTTGTTACTGTTTTCTAATAGAGACAGCATATATAACTACGGGGTTCTCAATGACCATACGTTCTGACTGTCCATTATTAACTGGAAGTTATCTGTCCACTGAATAATACGGTGCACCAATACTTCCTGTTCAATCGCAGTGATAAATGAGCTGCACTCCCCTGAATCTTCACAATCACATCCTCAAACACAAGTAAGTTACACGAGCAAGTGACACTTGACTGTTCTTTGTCTTTTCCTCTTCATCTTACACCTTAGGACTTACTGGAATTCTTGTGAACCGAAGAAGAAACACAGTGTGACTGGTGTATAAGATTTTTCATATAATCTGACACCACCCTTATGAGGAAATCAGATGGCATTATAGTCCCACTGAAGGTTATCTATCATGGAAAATAATAAAGGAAAATCCTAACAATGAGCAGAACTTTGAGAAGTGTGTCTGAGTGTTTAATTCTTCTGTAAAGGAAGGATGGTAGGCATAAGTGTTTACACTCATTTGGTGTCAGGTGTTGGAAGAAATAAGATTGCAAATGTGTAATATAATGACCAGGGAAGGAGATATTTGGATGACCTTTATGAATGGGCTGAATGTGTCGATATTTGTATAACAGGTGAAAATTCAGAAAAGGTCAAATACTTCAGGGGAAGTTTTTAATGATTACAGACAAGATGACGTTTCCTATGGATGTTAGGTAAAAATTTTCCCCCAGAAAATATTAGGCCTTGTTCAATTGTCTCATGAACTGTGTGACCATGGGGAGTCATAGAGGATAGTCATGGGTTTAATGTCTTAGGCCTCTCCTCACTAACACGGACAGCTGCGGCCATTATTAAGTGTCCAATCTGCCAACTATAAACATAAACACTAACAACTCATTTCCTTTGAATCAACAGCTCAGTTGGGGTCACTTATATTGAAATATCCAACAGGGAAAAACAAGGAATAAATTCTTCAGTTGAAATTGGTTGCCTGCCCTGCCCCCTACATTGCTGGCTAAACCTCTATTTGTGATTTTTTTTTTTTCAATGTTTTATTCCATAGAGAATTGCTGTTGCCCAGGTAACACATCTTAGAGGAAGAAGAATGTCCACAGACTTCACTGTTTTTTTACCATGTCCATAATAACCCCTAGGAATAAATCTAGTAGAATTTTTTTTTAAATTTTTTTTTTTCAACGTTTATTTATTTTTGGGACAGAGAGAGACAGAGCATGAACGGGGGAGGGGCAGAGAGAGAGGGAGACACAGAATCTGAAACAGGCTCCAGGCTCCGAGCCATCAGCCCAGAGCCTGACGCGGGGCTCGAACTCACGGAGCGCGAGATCGTGACCTGGCTGAAGTCGGATGCTTAACCGACTGCGCCACCCAGGCGCCCCAAATCTAGTAGAATTTATAGCTCCAGAACAAGGGATTTCCTATAGAAGACTAAGTTATGGCATCAGTTGTGAGAAAATACCTTGGAGGCCAATAAATGAGAAACTAACTATACAAATGAAAGAAAGTTATACCATAGATTGTCAAATAACTCTGAGTTACAATCTCTGCAGCCCAGGAGACCAAACCACAACCTCTGCAGCAATCAGACCAGAATATAGAAACTTGGGAAGCAATTGACATCTTCCAAATATTTTGCCCCTATTTCCAAATAAGAATGTACCAGAAAAAGTAAAGTGTAATGCCCAAATCAATGACCTAAGGTACAGTTCTCTTAGTTAGCATGCCTCCAGATCCACCACGACAGCAATCTTCAAGTAGAGCACATATGAAACCTTCCTTTTTTTTTTCCATTATAAAGCCTTCTACTCTCTTGTGTCTGCAAAACACACGTGATGTTGGATAAGTCTGTCACTACCAAAAGTTCTGAATAGCCTCTGTTTTTTCTTTTTCAAATGACTTTTTTTTTTTTTTTTTTAACCTGGAGAAGGCACTACCTGTCACCATGGACCCTAGCCTTTGGGCAGATATTTTACTCAAGGAGGTGTCTTGTGCATTAACGGTAATGGCTTGATAAGTCTGAACTGGTAATATAAATGGAGAGGAGGGGACACCTTTAGGAGATACTACTAACATGTCACCTAATGGAAATGAATTAAAAATATTATTAATGTTTCATGTCAACAGAGCTATATCAAGTATGGAGTATAAGAATAGATTGAGAAATTCAAAGAAAATTTAATGTTTACAGTGCTTATAGATGTTGATCAATGGGCAAGGGCTTAAATAAGAGGTGTAAAATGCCTGAAAAGAGATTTGAGGGTCACCATTGTAACAGTTTGTAGTTGAAGACACGGAAGCAGATAATGGCATTCAGATCATATCACCCAGAAAATGTGTGAATATAAAAAAAGCAAAGGTCTTTGTGATAACCCAAAGATCAACCTATAAAACACGGATGGTAGAAAAGCATTGCGTTAAATAAACGGAGAAAGAACATCCATGGGAGAAAGCAGAGGGAGAAATGGTATCACTGAAATCAATGAAACATACCTTTGAAAAAAAAAGAGAAGGTTGAACTCTGTTAAATACCACAGAAAGGACTAAGTAAGATAAGAATTCAGCAAGGGAGATCACGGTGATATTAGTGAGCTCACATTCATTGGCATGATGGAAATGAATGCCAGATTATAATCAATTGATGATTGCCCATGCCACAGGTAAGCAGAGCTATAAAATAGAATTTATTCTATAAAAAAGTGGGATAAAATTGTGAATAGACCACACTTCACAGATAATTTTAAGTAATTAACTTATGACCTACCAATAAAACGGTGGTTTCAAGAACTCATACTGTGTAAGAACATTTAGGAATGTGGGGTTATGTTAAAATTTTATAATGAATAAAATAAATAGAGTTAGATATATATTTCCCACTTCAAAAGACCAAAATATCTCTGTATTTGTGTTTGTCAAAAATAATATTAAACAGTAGTCTCTCTATGATTAGAAATGCTTTTTTATATTCATAAAACAAATTGTTGCTTATTTTCAAAACTATGATGAACATGTACTAATTTTTAAAATTGTGATGAAATTGGCAAAACAACATGGGGCATTTAATGATGAGGAAGATAATTGTAGTCTTTCCCCAATTTTTAATAGTGAAACGTGTTCCTATTGAACTAAAGTTTATATGTAAGTTTTCATTTGATGTGTCATGACAGCCTTATAAACTACTCAACACAGAATGCTGAATATTTGCATCATCCTGGAAATTTCCTTCTCTGGCCGCCTAGTGTCTTCCTCCCCATGCCAACCACAGAAAATCACTTTCTCCTTCCTTATGTCTTAGATTAATTTTGTCTACTTTTTGACTTCAAATAAATGGAATCATAAATTATGTATCATTTTTTTGCCTGCCTTCCTTAGCTCAACATAATTCTCCTGAGATTCACTTACGGTGTTATGTATACATGTATTTCATCTATTTTTATTGATGAACAATATTACAATGTATGAAAATACCAAAATTGGAATATCCATTCCCCTACTGATGGATATTTGGTTGGTTTCTAATGTTTAGCTATTAGGATTAAGACTGCTATTATCTATAATATTTTTGTACAATTATTTTAGATGAGACAGTTATCCAAGTTGATACACAGTTTATGCTGCAATCAGCAAAGACTGCGAATTCGAGTTGAGCCCTGTTTTCACCAACATGTAGCATTGTCAGTTTTGCTTTTAGGCACTGCAAAGTATTTAGTTTTTATTTCACTGAAAAAGTAATAATGTTGGCAAATTTTCATGTACTTTATTGATCATTTCTGTGCCTTCTTTTGTGGCGTGTCTGTTCAAGTTTATCCATGTTTAAGTGGCTTATTTGTGTACTTATTATGGATTTTTAGGAAATTTTAAAAATATTTTATATACATGCAACTAATTTCTGGGGTATACGAATTACAAATGATTTTTTCACTTTGTAATTTGCCTGTTTTCCTAAATGATGCCTTTTCGTAAGCAGGTATCTTATTCTGATGAAATCCAATTAACTTTTTTTTTTTTTACTTTTATGATTAAGTTGTCCTGAATATAAAGCCTTATTTTAACTCAAGTTGTGAGATAGTTTTTACTTTAGCGGTTTATGGTTCTAACTTATCCTTTAAAACTTATCATCCATCTTGACTTTTACATATTATAAAACTTTAATTTTTATATTACTAACATATTAACTTCTAAATATTACATGTATTATTATTTATATTAAACTAGGCAGATGTCAAGGCTATTTATTTTTTTCTTAAGGCCATAAAGCCTTTCCAGTACAACTTGTTAAAAAAGATCTTTTATTTTCCCACTGAATTGTCTTGATGCCATGGGCCAAAACCAATTGACTATATAGGTGCAGATCTATTTTTGGAATCTCAATACTCTTTCATTTATCCATTTGTTTGCTCTATTAATACCATGCTCTCTTGATTATTATTATTATTTTTTTTGTAATTATTTTAGATCATATATGTTGAATCCTCTAAGTATGTTCTTTATTATTACTATTTTTTTTTAAGATTGCTTTGGCTATTTTAGATCCCTTGCTTATTCATGAAGTTTTAGAATAAAATAGTTTCAGAGTTGCAGGGGGAGAGGACAGCCTTCTGACATTTTAACTGGAAATCCATTAAATCTATAGGTAAATCTGAGGACCTTTGAAACCCTAATAATAGCGAATCTTTAAGTATATGAACACTTATCCCCTAATTAGCTTGGGCACTCTTTAAGTTATGCCTAAACATTGTTTTTGTAGTTTTTGGTAGTTTGGGTATTTTTCCTTCCAGAGGTTTTGCACATTTTACAATGAATTTATTTCTAGGTACTGGTTATTTTTGATAGTGTTTTTTAATGCTATTGTGTGTGTACCCATATATTAAATATATAAATCATATATGCAAATTATACATTTTATTAATGGATATAATGTATAATAATAATAATAATAATAATAATCCATTATAATGGATATAATGTTAAAATGAAAAGGCAAATGGCAACCAGCCTTGAAAATTCCCTGAACAAACAAAACCAGTCCAGTCATACAAGCAAAACTTACTTCAGTTTATTTTGCAAGGCTATCTTCACCAGGGTCACTTCTTGCTTGTGCCTCTGGAAATCATAAGCAGAACTTGAATTGTTTCCCAAGGTTGATACGAGGTAACCACTAAACAGGCCCTATCATTTAAGAAAATTCTAATAATATAACCAGTCACTCTGAAGAATGAACTGTCACTGCTTTCTCACTACATATATTTATAATAATATATACCTGAGCCTCATTCCATCTTTCGGTTTGAGCGTTCCTGGTTTGCACACTGTCTTTTGCAGTGTGCTAATTTACTAATTACAACTTCGGTAATTCATTGGTTTTACTTTTGTTATTGCTGAACTTTTGGCATTATTATTGTTTGACATTATATATGTGTGTGTATACATATATATACACATATATATGTGTGTGTGCGTATGTGTGTGCATATTATGTGTATAATAATATATGAAATATATGAACTATTTATATTATACACAGAGATTTGCTGTAGATACACCTGCACCTACAAAAAGCAACATAAAAAACAAAGTCTCAGTAAAAAGCCAGGTAAACAAAAAAAAAACAAAGAGTTGCCTAGAGGAAGGAAGAAAATACTTCAGACGAGAAGAGACCCTGGAAGGAGACCAAATGCTTTCCCACCTCTGTCAAAAGGAATCCAAGTGTTCTTAATGGGCTGTTCATTTCTAAGTTCTTTCTCTGTGTAAAATATTTCACTGAATTTTTCTATTAACCTACAACACAGGTTTTGGTCTGTAACTGTGTCTGATAAACATGATCTGACACCCAGAGCTTAATGTTGACAGGATTTGATTTATAGCAACTGTCTTTTCTACCTGATGAACATCCATTTTGCCCAGACCAAGACAACTGAGTAGACATCGGGGTCAGCAAAATTTTCAACTCATTGTTCTTTCTCTCTCTTACATTCTTTTCCCTCCTCTTATTATTAAAATATGAAATAAAACTAGCAATATGTGTATGCTTATAGAAAATGATAAAGACAATGTCTACCTATTTCCATCTTTTTTAAAATTTAGCATTCTCAATTATTTCTGTGATAGAGATAGTATATATATTTTTTCACGTTGTCATTAATTTTTCCTTTCTTGGTTATAATTCTATGTATAAATAAAACCATCACTTAACATTAGTTGTTTATTGTTCAGATACAGCCCAGTATCTGATATTTAAAATAACCAAAAATGTTGCAATAGCAATAGATTATATATATTTATATACATATGTTATTACATATATACATATTATATATTACTATATACACATATATAAATATATATAATATGTATTATACCTTATATATGTATATATAATATTCAATTAATTTTTAAAATCAGAAGATTTTTACACAAGGCTAAGGGGGTATGTTTATGAAGAAAAAAATATGTCTATTTAATCTTAAGATAAAATTAACATAATCTTAAAATAAGATTAAGATAAGATAAGATAAGATAATCTTAAACTTCTTTAAAAAGAAGTTTAAACTTCTGTTTAAAAGTGAGGGATGTCTTGAGTACTATTAAGAAAGCAGCATGATGAAAAGATATTATCTAAATGAGATATATTTTGAAAACTTGCTCTAATTGAATAGATTGGGAAGTAACTAGAGATCAGGAAATATTTCAAAGTTTAAATGAGAGATTTTTTTTCTTACTTTTATTTTTTGAAAATACATTTAAAATCTGATTACTTTGTAAATATCCTCAGGACATTTAGGGTTATTGCATTCACAAATTATGCTACAAATGTTAGGTATGGAGAATATTTCTTCAGCAGTGAAGATTTCTTAACAGAGAATATTTCTTAGCAGATGTTCAAAAACTATGTTTGGAAGAAACATCAAATAAATATCTCAGAGATGTTTTTAAAAAGGTTAGAATAAATCAGCAAAAATAGATGTAGAAGATCAGTGAAGTATGTCTACCAAAAGACTGGAAGGATTCCCCAGAAGGCAAATAAGAGAAAATATAGGTGTCCACATGATGATGATATTAAGACAATCAAGTGTCTCATATTCAAAGCATATGGATTTCTGGAATAAACAGCATATAGATTAAAAGATCTATTGTAGAGTACACTGTTCAGAAATGGAGGTAATAGGGATAAGAATACGTATTAAAACCTTTCAGAAAGGGGGAAAACATGTATATTTGGGAATTAGACTTTCAACAATTGTTTCTATACTGGCAATTGTCCTGAAAATGAAGTAAAAAATAATGCTGCAAAAATTCTGAGAGAAAAAGGGAAACATGCAATCCATAACCCAGCTAACTCTGTAAGTACAAAGGTAAAGTAAAAATACTTTCAACAATTTTACCTCCAATATCCCCTTTCTAAGGAAATCGTGAAAGGATATGTGTTCCACTGAAATCAACAATGCGAAACGTGTGAGAAAATTTAATCATTGCATAATACATGTTTATCTGTGAATAATTTACCTACTACATAACATATATTGCGTTAATCAAAAATTGATTTATTTGTCTCTTAAGATTTATATGATGTGTGAGGTGAGGGTAGAGAACCTGGAGAAGGAGCAAGATATTTTTCTCCCATGGTTATATAAAAAGATAACATATAAAAATGAATAAAAAAAAGCATATGATCATATGGTTTAGAATCTGGAAATAAACCCAGAAGAAATAGTTAAAACAGTTGGAAGTTGTTTGCCCTAATATATAATGATCAAGAGTGTAAAAGAATAGGACAAGACAATTAACATTTTACATTATATGATATCATACTTAGGTGGAAATACAGAAGTTTAAAGAAAACAAAAAATATATAGATTTGTAATATATGCAAGTGAACATCAGACGTGGACAAAATTATATATATCTTAATAAGGAAGGAGGAAACAATCAGACGTGGAGAACAAAGTATCACTTTTCTTATAAATTAGAGTATGTTTTCATTTTGAAATGACAAGCAAATTTTGAGCCATACATGAAGCAACATGGTTCTTACTGGAGCCACTTCTGTTCTGAAATATCCGTGTACCTTCCTGATTTGACATCGGTTCTCTAGCAGCTTTGCCTCACAGCTACGCCTACAGGTTCCAGGTTTATGATGCAAGTCTGTGGAGAACTGGTGTAGCCTACTGACATATTTTGTAGATAAACATTTCTCTTTCCTCTGTAAAACACCGTTATCTAGTTCACAATGTTTCCAACAACTTTGAACCAAGTCATTTTTAGTTCACAAGACAACTGAAGATCCTTCATTTCCCTGTGCAGTTCCAGAAGGGAGAAGGGTCATTTCAGGACTATTGGTCACCCTTTTCCTTTCCAATCCAATCCGTCATCATGGCGAATATTCCCTTGCCTGATATTTCTCATACGTCTTTTCACAACTTTTCTTTCAACATTTTCTGTGAAGGAATAGCCCATTAATACTTAGACAATAACCAGAGTAAATCTGATGCAAAACATGTTAATCACACCCATATTCCTACATTAATCTTTGATAGTTTCTTAGATCAGTTTTTCTTCTGCTCTTTTCTGCAAGTAATTTGATACATTTTATATGTATCAAGGAAGGCATTTAATTATCTAGTTTTTAAAGACTAAGTACATCACCCTTTCTGGCTAATTTAGTTTCTGCCAGTATGAAACCATGTGAGGAGTTTCAAATCAGGCTTATTAAATATTTTGTCATCTGGTTTTTATTTAATTGTACCTCTAAACCTACAGATCCTTTGTTACACAATATAGTGATGGTATTGGTAGGATTTACGGTAAAAGGAGAAATCAATTTTAATTACTTTCCTTCTAGATTCCAACAGAGCTTCTAACAAAAGCCATCAAAAATTATGTTTGCTCACTTTCCTTTTATTTGATATTCTATGTTTATTCACTTAGTAAATTCTCTTAGATATGTCAGTTTCCTCCAAATTACACTGGTAATACATTCACTTTTAACTTGCCTCATTTTTCACCTCTTCATCTAAAACATACATAGACAACTATAGATATCAAATTATTGCCACCTACCTTCAATACCTCCCACTCTTTTTTGTTTAACTGAATATTGTCTTAGACATAATGATTTATAGCTCTAAAAGACAATTAATTCACTTGCTGCCAACTGTTAGGACAATGGATTGAATTACTAAAATTAATTTAACGAATCAGGGATGTTACCCAATCAAAAATGTTACGAATGATATAAAAGTTGTGCAAAATGCAAAACAGGGACAAAGCATCGTTTTCTTTGAGAAGTGAAAACCTCTGAGAACTTCCAACCTTGTCTCTCTCTCTTCTCTTTTTTTCCTGCTTCAGATCACGTTTTGGCTTTAGAATAACAGCAATGCATGTGGAACGTTAATCACAAGGGGAAACCTTTTAATGTTGGAATATCTATGTTTTATACTCCTTAAACATCCAGGTTATCTGACTCCCCCTTGTCCCTTATCCAGTTATATCCCATAAATCTATACATTCTATGTTTGTTTACAATATGGAAATATGAGCTATATCCTGATAAAGCAACTTTATAGCTTAGAGACTTTTCTTTCTGCTCTTAATATCATTAAAATGTTTACTAGCAGATCTGGTTCAAATCACTAGAATATATACTTGAAGTTCTCTTCTAGGTTATTTTTTTTTCCTCCTGGCTTTGCTAGCAGAGAAGGTATAGCTTCAGAACTGACATTTAATACTTTACTACCTATAGACCATTTTCTTCTTGGAGTAATGAAATTTGGAAAATGATGTTAAATATTCAGAGCATTAATATAAAGTTAGTCCAGTTCTTGGTCTGACTCTCATTCATCATTTGCCAAATGTAGACATATGCTTGAGAAGGAAAGTATTATATACTCATTAAGACATGAGCACTTTCATCGTATGCTCTGGGTTTGGATCCTGACTTTGACACTGACCGCTTACACAACTTTGGACAATTACTTAATTTCTTTTACTTTATTTCCCTCATTTGTCGTTTGGAGATATTAATGCCACCGAATTCATAAGATCAATGTGAGTATTCAATAAGTCAAAACAAATAAAGTCCTTAGAAAATGTATGACTTATTTTAACTTCCAACGCAGATGACCTTTTCTTCCTTCTTTTCCTTCCCTTTGTGAGATGCCATTTCTGTGCATCTTCTCTAGACTCTGCCAGTGGAAAAAAAAGCTACTTCTCAATAAATGGTAGCTCTCATTAGTGGCTGTACCCCAGTGACCTAGACTACCTTGCATCGATTTCTTGTACCCTATCCATTTTTCACTTGATCTCACCTTTATATTTTGGCTACTCTTACAATATGTCCCTGCTTTAGTCTCCACTTCCCCATTTCTTCTGGGAACCACGGGTCTATCTCTAAATTCATATCTTTTTGAAACCAGCCAAATTCTTTAATAACATCACCACACCAAAACCTTAAGCTAAAATCTAAGCATTGAGTTTAGTTTAATCATTGGATAAAGGTATTTTATGTCAGAGAATCTCTGCCTCCCTTAACAATAGATTTATACTTCTCTTGATATTGCTAAGGAGAAATAACAAGCAGTGCAGGCTTACATTTAGAAGCCAGACTCCTTTCAACTTACATATTCATTCTGGAAGATCGCCAATCTATATTGCAGATAGGCACTAAATTAATTCATTTGAGGCCTGATTCAGCTGTGTTTGCTCAGGCAAAATTTCTGCCTGAAGTTCCATTGACTCTGAGGTCAATAAAATCTTTGCATATATAAATTCTGATGAGTCAAGTCTTGAACAACTATCTTGCAATTTCTTTCAATGCGATTCCTACTATTGAAGAGTCAAATGGTGTTTTATGAAGGGTTTCAACTGACTTTGGAAGACGGGAGTTTTCCATTGAGTAGAACCCTTGAAATTAAATGAAAGATAATGTCCTCTCAAAATGATTTTTCTTCAATTATTAGCTTATAAATAATAGGAGTGAACTTAGTTAAGAATATGTCATATGTACATTCTGTTACTACCCATATTTGTATTTTAAACATCTTACGTGTATAAAGTTGAGAAGTGAAGACCTCTGAGAACTTCCAAACTTGTCTCTCTCTCCTCTCTTTTTTTCCTGCTTCAGATCATGTTTCGGCTTTAGAATAACAGTAATGTATGTGGAATGTTAATCACAAAGAGAACCTTTTAATGTTGGAATATCTATTCCAACAAGTAATTGCTCTTGGTATCTATGTTGAATGAGCAGTAGTATATTGAATTATGTGCCTCTAGCTTTTTAAAAGATAACATAAAATACTATTGACTTATGATGTGCCATGAAATTTGTGCTAGGATTCTCTATGTTCCATTGCAAATATAGAAAAATGAGACAGGGTGTGTTCTAATGAGGATAATGGAAGTCATTTCCAATATCCTGCGTGGTACTAAATCTTAAGCCATATTTAGAATGTTCAATGTTCTCAATATACCCAAATTTGATCAGTCCGAGAATTAAGTCAAAGTCATTGGATGTGCAAAATGAGAATATCAATAAACCTGAAATAAGTCAAAATATTCCTATGTGCCATCCAGAAAAGGAAGAAATTGACGTAGGTACAGGGAAATGCACTGTGTTGAGAGATACAGTGGTCCCTTTACATTCTGTGTGATATATCCTAAGCATTTTATCGATCATAATTATATCAATCAGGGAGCAGGAAGGAATTGATCTGACATGAAAACACCATCCGATGAAGATTTAATTACAGAGCTTATTCACAAAGGTGTGGATGGTGTAGAGAGGACTGTATCAATTTAATCTTGTTTCAAAATAAATCTCTCCAAGACTTTGTGTCTTAAACCAATAGTCATTTATATAGCTCAAAGCTCTATGGTTTGGCAATTTGGGGTGGACCCAGTTAGGTGGTTCTTTCGGTTTTAGCCACTCGAATTCATTTGTCTGTGGATATTTTCCAGGGCTTGGCAGATGGTTCTCCATACAGGGTGGTTTAGCAGGGCTCAACACTGTCCATATGATCTCTCGTTCACTAGGAGTTAGGCCCGAGCGTGTTCTCATTGTAGTTGGACAGGTCTACAAGACAGACAGCAAAACCTGTGTAGGCCTTTTGAGAAGACCTAAACTCAGAATTGACACGCTCTCACTTCATTTTTGCACAAAGCATTTTAAAATTTATAAATACTGAGAACCCCTGAGGGTTGATGGGGGATGGGGGAGAGGGGAAAGTAGGTGATGGGCACCTCTTGGGAGAAGCACTGGGTGTTGTATGGAAACCAATTTGACAATAAATTATATTTAATATAAAGAAAAGAAAAGAAAAGAAAAGAAAAGAAAATTTATAGTCATAGAGACATTTTATCTGTTCTCTTTAAAACCCTTATATTCCCTGAGTGATTCAGGGAAATGCTGTCTTTGTCCAGAGACTGACCTAAAAGTTTCTGACCATGGACTTATGGTGGCATCAAGATTTTCTCAATCTTAACGATTAACAGACTTAACAACTAACAGCAAATGTTAACAGATAACTGAAAAAAAATAAACCCTAAAACATAAAAGAAGAATACTATGTTAAAAAAACAAAGAAGAAGGAGAAATGAAGTAATAAAGCTAGAAATTCATGCAGTGAAAATGGAAGTAATAGAATTAGAGGCATAAAAAAAACTCAGATTAAAAATATAAAAGGTAGAGAAGAACAATATAAAAAAAAAAAGTAGAATTTTTGCAGCTATAGTGAGTGAACTTTCCAAGACAAAATCAAATGACAAAGATTAAAAGTGTTAGAAAAGATAAGAGCTATAGGTAATCAATCAATGCTGGCATTTCTACAACTGCATTACATGTATTATAACAAGAGAAAAACACAAAAGTTGAAGCGAGGAAACCCATCACTGAAATTCAATGATATTTTCTGAAATAGAAAGTCTTCAGCTAGCAAGGGACCAGCTTTTGCCTAGCACAGCAAGTTATAAAGACCCTTCCCCAAAACCATTGTGAAAATTCCGTAATGATAAGGATAAATAATAGACTCTAGAAACCTTTAGTAAGCCACAGCAAAAGCACACAAGCAAAGGAAAGGATACCCTGAAAGGAAGGAGAATTAGAAGGTCTTAGGTTTCATAATAAACATCACAACTGAGTAAGTGTTGGTGCCATTACATCATTAGTTATTTCATGTTGGCAACTTTTTGATCGTTTGACCACTATATTCACGATGATGCACAGTTTCTGAAACAATATATGCCATTAGTAAATATTTAGTCAAAATACTTAATGTTTGCAGTGGAGTTCGAGCATGGGCCTACAGTCCAGGTAGGAGGATCATTTTAAGCAGGATGTATGAAAGACAGTGTTTTTTTTTTTTAATTTTTTTTTTTTAACGGGAGGGGCAGAGAGAGAGAGAGACACAGAATCTGAAACAGGCTTCAGGCTCTGAGCTGTCAGCACAGAGCCCGACGCGGAGCTCGAACCCACGGACCGCGAGATCATGACCTGAGCCAAAGTCGGACGCTTAACCGACTGAGCCACCCAGGCGCCCCAAGACAGTGTTTTCTAAGTACAAGTGTGTTCTTCCAAGTCTCATCCTTCCTGCTGTTTGGCATTGTGATCTTACAATTTCTTCACTAAGTGTTAGAAACAATCTTTCCACGCTTGAATCTGTGCAGGCTCTGAGAGGGCTTTGACCAATATAATCCAGTGAAAGGGTCAGGTACAGGCACAGCCCTCAAATACCCTAGCGTTTCTGCATCCTACCTTTTAAAACTTGGGAGCCATACTGAGAAAACCATATCGCTTAAAAGGTTATATGTGGATTCTCTGTAACAGCATCTAAGGAACTAGCAACTGAGAACCAGCCGTGTAAATGATCCACCATAGAAAGTTGCTGTGATGGTGCCATAAAATTAATCTAGGGTCTAGGCAATTAGCAGAAGCAAGAATGACCCCAAGAAGACCGTGAGAAACTAAAAGGATATGGAGATAGGAGGCTCATGTTCTCATAGGTTCCTATGATCATATGTCTGTGGTGCCAGAATATTTAGCAAAACTATTGCCTGCATCAATGTGAAAAATAAACATTTAACTTTATGAGTCTATGAATTGGTATAAACAGATTGTTCGGGCCAACCAGTTAGCTGTGTCTGACAAGATAGTTTATTGAGATAAAGGGAAAAGGAATACTTTAAATATTTTAGCAAAATTTAGAGGACAAATTGAGGGACTAGGAGAGTCCTTCTACCCAATTAAATGTTTCTAATGTAAAAATGATCTTAGGGGAAAGCTCAACGCCAGGGTTGATGTGTAAAACGTGACCTCAGGGTGATTTTATTTTTATTTTCTAAAATTTTCTTAATGTTTATTTGTTTTTGAGAGACAGAGAGAGTGCAAGCAGGGGAGGGGCAGAGAGAGAGGGAGCCACAGGAGCTGAAGCAGCAGGCTCCAGGCTCTAAGCTGTCAGCACAGAGACTGACGTGGGGCTTAACCCCACGTGCTGGGAGAACAAGACCTGAGCCGAAGTCAGAAGCTTAACCAACTGAGCCACCCAGGTGCCCCCACCTTAGAATAATTTTAAAATCAAGTTGGTAGCTGTGAGACACTTGGCTAAGATCTCAAAAGGATATAAGGTGGTCGCTTGTAAACTTTCTTTACTACACAAATTTTCCTTTAAGAGTAGTAAGGGCATGCATGCTTCCTAGGTTCTCTTATAGGTAGTGTTTTCTGAAGACTCTTAAGGATGTGCCTAACATTCTCTCCAAAATGATTCCCAAGAATCTTAAAGAGGTTGCCCTCAACACCAGGGTTCGCAGACCAATGTAGAGAGGAATCCATTTATAAAGATTTATAACCCTTAAATCTTTATCAGGGCTTGACTTTTTGTTTAAAAGAGACTACTACCAAAAGATCCATAGGAAACCCAGTTTCAAAGAGAAATTTTGAAACAGGAGCGCCATAGTCTTGGGTCAGAAGTTACAACAGGTGGTCAAAATCAAAAGCAAGTTTGGGACTGACAGCCTTCTGAAAGTAAGAAAGCTGAGAGAACTACCTAGCTATAAATATAGGCCACTTTTTGCTGAAAGGAAGAGTGAGTTTGTTAAGATAAAAGCTCAAAGAAAAAAATTTAGAGCCATGAAGAAAACTCCCACAAAGCAAGACTAGGCCCTAATCAAAAACTTTTCATCAAAGTTATTCTTTCCCTGTACTACCATGAATGTTGGAGGGGAGCCAGCTTTATTACTTGCCCCTTTCATTCAGAAAACTCCAGACTGAGAGGATTCATATTTGAGTGAAGCTTTACCCACAACAGTGTCTGATTTAGATCTCAAACTTCTGGACTTTAGTTGATGCTATAATAGAGCCTTAATCCAATTGTTTGGACTACTATAACCACAATCATAGACTGAATAGTTTTTAAACAGCAAACATTTATTCCTCATAGTCCTGGAAACTAGGAAGTCCAAGGTCAAGGCAATGGTAAATTTGGTGTCTGGTAAGGACCCACTTTCTGGTTCATAGATTATCATCTTTTTGTTGTGTTCTCACATGGCAGAAGGGACTAGAGAGCTCTGTAGGGTCTCTTTTATAAGAACACTAATCCCATTTATGAGGGCTTTATCCTCCAAAGTTCTCACACCTAAAACAATTACATTGGGCATTAGGTTTCAATACATGATTTTGGGGGTCGGGGGAGGTGGAGGGATACTTTCAAACCATGGAAAATAGGATGAGAGTTTAGGGCTCTTGGGAGATGGGGTAAGAATACATTGTATGTGAGGGTGAAAAGAATTGCTGAGGCTGGAAGGTAGGCTGTGGAAGATTATATTTTCTAAAGACATCCATATCACATGCTCTTCTTTAATGTGACATGGCCGCCTTTCTTGTCAAGAGATGGACACTCTGTTCCTAGCCCATTGAATCTGATTCCTGTAAATGTTTTGCCAACAAGTTCTTTGCCAGTCCTGCACATAATCTTTAATGGCAGCTTCTATTCCCGTCTCTGTTGAATAGAGTAGCCATACTGTGAGAAGCCCAAGCCATACAGAGAGACCCAACGTAGACAGTCAGTTCGACAGCGAGTCCCTTTATGGCTCTCCAGCATCATCTAACTTCAACTGCCAGCCAGCGCAATGAGCCATTTTGGATTTTCCAGCATAATTGAGTCCCAAAATAAATTTCAGTGCTAGAGCTATATATGCAGGCAGTCAAGTTTTCAAAAAAGGATACAGCCAAACCATAGAAGGTCTAATAACTCTGCTGATAGTTATTTACTTATTATATCTCCTGAAATAAAATGCAAGATTTTTAGTAGGAGAATGGCATAAACAAAACTACTTATGGAAAATGACACCACAAATGACAAGGATGGCAAAACCCTTCAATCTGAGCCAGAAATGGATAATGAAGGTGTGAAGTCAAGGGGCCAATTTGTTTGGGGGTGGGGGAAAGACTGGAATTTGAGATCGGCTTCTATCATCAGTGTCAAGGAGTATAATATAAATAAGAGAACTGTTTCTAAAATGAAGAACAAGAGTCATCAGATTAACACTCCCTTAAACTGTCTGTTAAATGCAGTTTTCTGAGTCTCACTGTGAAAATATTTATGCAGAGTGCCTACTGGTCAATGTCTGTGAGACCTGAAGACCACTGACATAGGAGATGTAGAAGAGAAATAAAATTAAAAATGCAAGAACTGTGTTCCTTTTCAGACTTCCTGAGTTTAAGCTTAAAGTCAAAAATGAATGGCTAGGGATTTAGAAGGATGCCAGAGCTGTAGATCATATTTGGAGGATGACATACTTGATACACGTATCAAAATATTGGACATGTCCTTGAAGTAAAGAAATTTTTCCTTTCAGTTTTGCTTTCTTTTTTCAATTTGATAAGTGTTCAAAAATAGGAGAAACAGTGATACTCTCCTTTAAGCATTTTTGAACGGAAATTTTGTTTTCTACCAAATTATGACAGTAAACTATTTCTCTCTTCTAATTGTAGATTCAAAAATATCATAGATCATTTATTCATTTATGGCTTTAAAAAATTTGGAAGCTGGAAATTAAAGGTTAAGGCGACAACAATGGAAGCTTTCAAAATATGTGTTCTTTGCAGTTTTATAACTGCCACACTCCTATTAATTAGGAAATTGCAATGGTACACACACAAAAAAAGAAAGGAGAATAAATAGAAAGAGAATGAGATTAACCTTGTTTGGAATTCACTTATTTTCTGAGAATTCAGAGAAAAGGATCGTCCCCTGAAGAACAATGGAAGGCCATACCATATTTTTCTTCCAAGAGTTTATTTAAATTTAAGTTAGTTAACATATAGTGTAATTTTGGTTTCAGGAGTGGAATTTAGTGATTCATCACTTACATATACCACCCAGTGCTCATCACAAGTGCCCTCCTTAATGTCTATCAACCATGTATCTAATCTCCCTCACTGACTTCCTCTCCAGCAACCCTTAGAGTTTCTTACTGTTTGTTTTCATTGCTGTTTTCATCTTATTTTATTTTTTTCCCTTCACCTATGTTCATGAGTTTTGTTTCTAAAATTCTACATATGAGTGAAATCATATGGTATTTGTCGTTCTCTGACTGACTTATTTCGCTTAGCATAATACCCTCTAGTTCTACATGATTGCAAATGGCATGTTTTCACTCTTTTTTGATGGCTGAGTAATATTTCATTTCATATATATATGTGTGTGTGTATGAAATATGAAATATATATGTATATATATGTGTATATATATATGTGTGTGTGTCTATATATATATATATATATATATATATATATATATATATACCACATCTTTATCCATTCATCAGTCAATGGACATTTGGGCTCTTTCCATAATTTGGCTATTGTTGATAGTGGTAAGCAAAGGTAGAATAATAAAGGCCAAGTTTTTTTGCCTTTCTTTTCAAAACAATAATATAACTATATATCTTCACATAGGTGAATGTATAGGAACGTACCATTCATCCCATAATCATTGTTAATATAAGATTTCATAGATATTAAGGGTTTAGACTGGTACATTCATTTACAAACAAAATTTTTAGTTATTTGTTTCCTTTTTTTAAAGTTACTTTGAGAGAGAGACAGAGAGAGAGCAGAGGAGGGTCAGAGGGAGAGGAAGAACATCTCAAGCAGCCTCCACACTGTCAACTCAAAACCCAACACGGGGCTCGAACTCACAAAACCATGAGATCATGACCTGAGCCTAACCCAAGAGTTGGATGCCTAACTGACAGAGCCACGCAGGTGCCCCTGGTTGGATTCATTTTTATTTGCACGGGAATGTTCAGTTGTTTCAGTACCATGTGGTGAAAAGATTAATTTTCCCAGCATACTGCCTTTGCTCCAGTATCAAAAGTCTATGACTGGGCTCTCTTGTTCTGTTGCATTGAGCTGTGTAGTTGTTCACAAATACCACACTGTCATGATTAGTGTAGCTTTGTAGGTCTTGAATTTGGGTAGTGTCAGTTCTCTGACTTTGTTTTCCTCCTTCAATATTGTGTTGGCTATTCTGGATCTGCCTCTCTGTATCAGCTTTATAATCATTTTATCAATACGTACAAAATAACTTGCTGGGATTTTGACTGGAATGACATTGGACCTATAGATCAAATTGGGAAGAGCTGACATCTTGACAAATTAAATTTGTTCTGGTGAAATTTGGAATTATTTTAACTCTCCCTGTCTCCAATTAGAAGTTAAAATGTAACCATACACCCCTATATGGTATTTTGAGAAGGATATACTTCTTTTCAGTTTGTCTAACTATTCAAAACCTTGGCTGCCTCTTAATTTATCCAAACACTCCTTTGCGTTTAAAATAAAATTGGCAGGGCGCGGCAAGATGGCGGCTTAGGAGGACGCTGGGCTCACCGCACGTCCTGCTGATCACTTAGATTCCATCTACACCTGCCTAAATAACCCAGAAAACCGCCAGAGGATTAGCAGAACGGAGTCGCCGGAGCCAAACGCAGACGAGAGGCCCACGGAAGAGGGTAGGAAGGGCGGCGAGGCGGTGCGCGCTCCACGGACTGGCGGGAGGGAGCCGGGGCGGAGGGGCGGCTCGCCGGCCAAGCAGAGCCCCCGAGTCTGGCTTGCAAAAGCTGAGGGGCCTGACGGACTGTGTTCCCACAACAAGCGCGACTTAGCGTCTGGGAGGTCATAAGTTAACAGCTCTGCTCGGAAAGCGGGAAGGCTGGAGGACAAAGGGAGGGAGAGCTGCTGAGCCCCCTGACAACAGAGCTCAGTTTGGTGGGGAACAAAGGCGCTCGCCAGCGCCATCTCCCCCGCCCATCCCCCAGCCGAAATCCCAAAGGGAACCGGTTCCTGCCAGGGAACTTGCTCGCTCCGCGCAAACACCCAACTCTGCGCTTCTGCGGAGCCAAACCTCCGGCAGCGGATCTGACTCCCTCCCGCTGCCACAGGGCCCCTCCTGAAGTGGATCACCTAAGGAGAAGCGATCTAAGCCTGCCCCTCCTGCCCCCGAGCACCTTGCCTACCCACCCCAGCTAATACGCCAGATCCCCAGCATCACAAGCCTGGCAGGGTGCAAGTAGCCCAGACGAGCCACACCACCCCACAGTGAATCCCGCCCCTAGGAGAGGGGAAGAGAAGGCACACACCAGTCTGACTGTGGCCCCAGCGGTGGGCTGGGGGCAGACATCAGGTCTGACTGCGGCCCCGCCCACCAACTCCAGTTATACACCACAGCACAGGGGAAGTGCCCTGCAGGTCCTCACCACGCCAGGGACTATCCAAAATGACCAAGCGGAAGAATTCCCCTCAGAAGAATCTCCAGGAAATAACAACAGCTAATGAGCTGATCAAAAAGGACTTAAATAACATAACAGAAAGTGAATTTAGAATAATTGTCATAAAATTAATCGCTGGGCTTGAAAACAGTATACAGGACAGCAGAGAATCTCTTGCTACAGAGATCAAGGGACTAAGGAACAGTCACGAGGAGCTGAAAAACGCTTTAAACGAAATGCATAACAAAATGGAAACCACCACAGCTCGGCTTGAAGAGGCAGAGGAGAGAATAGGTGAACTAGAAGATAAAGTTATGGAAAAAGAGGAAGCTGAGAAAAAGAGAGATAAAAACATCCAGGAGTATGAGGGGAAAATTAGAGAACTAAGTGATACACTAAAAAGAAATAATATACGCATATGTGGTATCCCAGAGGAGGAAGAGAGAGGGAAAGGTGCTGAAGGGGTACTTGAAGAAATAATAGCTGAGAACTTCCCTGAACTGGGGAAGGAAAAAGGCATTGAAATCCAAGAGGCACAGAGAACTCCCTTCAGACACAACTTTAATCGATCTTCTGCACGACATATCATAGTGAAACTGGCAAAATACAAGGACAAAGAGAAAATTCTGAAAGCAGCAAGGGGTAAACGTACCCTCACATATAAAGGGAGACCTATAAGACTCGTGACTGATCTCTCTTTTGAAACTTGGCAGGCCAGAAGGAATTGGCACGAGATTTTCAGGGTGCTAGACAGAAAAAAATATGCAGCCGAGAATCCTTTATCCAGCAAGTCTGTCATTTAGAATAGAAGGAGAGATAAAGGTCTTCCCAAACAAACAAAAACTGAAGGAATTTGTCACCACTAAACCAGCCCTACAAGAGATCCTAAGGGGGACCCTGTGAGACAAAGTCCCAGAGACATCACTATAAGCATAAAACATACAGACATCACAATGACTCTAAACCCGTATCTTTCTATAATAACACTGAATGTAAATGGATTAAATGCGCCAACCAAAAGACATAGGGTATCAGAATGGATAAAAAAACAAGACCCATCTATTTGCTGTCTACAAGAGACTCATTTCAGACCTGAGGACACCTTTAGATTGAGAGTGAGGGGATGGAGAACTATTTATCATACGACTGGAAGCCAAAAGAAAGCTGGAGTAGCCATACTTATATCAGACAAACTAGACTTTAAATTAAAGGCTGTAACAAGAGATGAAGAAGGACATTATATAATAGTTACAGGGTCTATCCATCAGGAAGAGCTAACAATTATCAATGTCTATGCACCGAATACCGGAGCCCCCAAATATATAAAACAATTACTCATAAACATAAGCAACCTCATTGATAAGAATGTGGTAATTGCAGGGGACATTAATGCACCACTTACAGAAATGGATAGATCATCTAGACACACGGTCAATAAAGAAACAAGGGCCCTGAATGAGACATTGGATCAGATGGACTTGACAGATATATTTAGAACTCTGCATCCCAAAGCAACAGAATATACTTTCTTCTCGAGTGCACATGGAACATTCTCCAAGATAGATCATATACTGGGTCACAAAACAGCCCTTCATAAGTTTACAAGAATTGAAATTATACCATGCTTACTTTCAGACCACAATGCTATGAAGCTTGAAATCAACCACAGAAAAAAGTCTGGAAAACCTCCAAAAGCATGGAGGTTAAAGAACACCCTACTAACGAATGAGTGGGTCAACCAGACAATTAGAGAAGAAATTAAAAAATATATGGAAACAAACGAAAATGAAAATACAACAATCCAAAGGCTTTGGGACGCAGCAAAGGCAGTCCTGAGAGGAAAATACATTGCAATCCAGGCCTATCTCAAGAAACAAGAAAAATCCCAAATACAAAATCTAACAGCACACCTAAAGGAACTAGAAGCAGAACAGCAAAGGCAGCCTAAGCCCAGCAGAAGAAGAGAAATAATAAAGATCAGAGCAGAAATAAACAATATAGAAACTAAAAAAACTGTAGAGCAGATCAACGAAACCAAGAGTTGGTTTTTTGAAAAAATAAACAAAATTGACAAACCTCTAGCCAGACTTCTCAAAAAGAAAAGGGAGATGACCCAAATAGATAAAATCATGAATGAAAATGGAATGATTACAACCAATCCCTCAGAGATACAAACAATTATCAGGGAATACTATGAAAACTTATATGCCAACAAATTGGACAACCTGGAAGAAATGGACAAATTCCTGAACACCCACACTCTTCCAAAACTCAATCAGGAGGAAATAGAAAGCTTGAACAGACCCATAACCAGCGAAGAAATTGAATCGGTTATCAAAAATCTCCCAACAAATAAGAGTCCAGGACCAGATGGCTTCCCAGGGGAGTTCTACCAGACGTTTAAAGCAGAGATAATACCTATCCTTCTCAAGCTATTCCAAGAAATAGAAAGGGAAGGAAAACTTCCAGACTCATTCTATGAAGCCAGTATTACTTTGATTCCCAAACCAGACAGAGACCCAGTAAAAAAAGAGAACTACAGGCCAATATCCCTGATGAATTTGGATGCAAAAATTCTCAATAAGGTACTAGCAAATCGAATTCAACGGCATATAAAAAGAATTATTCACCATGATCAAGTGGGATTCATTCCTGGGATGCAGGGCTGGTTCAACATTCGCAAATCAATCAACGTGATACATCACATTAACAAAAAAAAAAGAGAAGAACCATATGATCCTGTCAATCGATGCAGAAAAGGCCTTCGACAAAATCCAGCACCCTTTCTTAATAAAAACCCTTGAGAAAGTCGGGATAGAAGGAACATACTTAAAGATCATAAAAGCCATTTATGAAAAGCCCACAGCTAACATCATCCTCAACGGGGAAAAACTGAGAGCTTTTTCCCTGAGATCAGGAACACGACAAGGATGCCCACTCTCACCACTGCTGTTTAACATAGTGCTGGAAGTTCTAGCATCAGCAATCAGACAACAAAAGGAAATCAAAGGCATCCAAATTGGCAAAGATGAAGTCAAGCTTTCGCTTTTTGCAGATGACATGATATTATACATGGAAAATCTGATAGACTCCACCAAAAGTCTGCTAGAACTGATACATGAATTCAGCAAAGTTGCAGGATACAAAATCAATGTACAGAAATCAGTTGCATTCTTATACACAAACAATGAAGCAACAGAAAGACAAATAAAGAAACTGATCCCATTCACAATTGCACCAAGAAGCATAAAATACCTAGGAATAAATCTAACCAAAGATGTAAAGGATCTGTATGCTGAAAACTATAGAAAGCTTATGAAGGAAATTGAAGAAGATTTAAAGAAATGGAAAGACATTCCCTGCTCATGGATTGGAAAAATAAATATTGTCAAAATGTCAATACTACCCAAAGCTATCTACACATTCAATGCAATCCCAATCAAAATTGCACCAGCATTCTTCTCGAAACTAGAACAAGCAATCCTAAAATTCATATGGAACCACAAAAGGCCCCGAATAGCCAAAGGAATTTTGAAGAAGAAGACCAAAGCAGGAGGCATCACAATCCCAGACTTTAGCCTCTACTACAAAGCTGTCATCATCAAGACAGCATGGTATTGGCACCAAAACAGACACATAGACCAATGGAATAGAATAGAAACCCCAGAACTAGACCCACAAACATATGGCCAACTCATCTTTGACAAAGCAGGAAAGAATATCCAATGGAAAAAAGACAGCCTCTTTAACAAATGGTGCTGGGAGAACTGGACAGCAACATGCAGAAGGTTGAAACTAGACCACTTTCTCACACCATTCACAAAAATAAACTCAAAATGGATAAAGGACCTAAATGTGAGACAGGAAACCATCAAAACCTTAGAGGAGAAAGCAGGAAAAGACCTCTCTGACCTCAGCCGTAGCAATCTCTTACTCGACACATCCCCAAAGGCAAGGGAATTAAAAGCAAAAGTGAATTACTGGGACCTTATGAAGATAAAAAGCTTCTGCACAGCAAAGGAAACAACCAACAAAACTAAAAGGCAACCAACGGAATGGGAAAAGATATTCGCAAATGACATATCGGACAAAGGGCTAGTATCCAAAATCTATAAAGAGCTCACCAAACTCCACACCCAAAAAACAAATAACCCAGTGAAGAAATGGGCAGAAAACATGAATAGACACTTCTCTAAAGAAGACATCCGGATGGCCAACAGGCACATGAAAAGATGTTCAGCGTCGCTCCTTATCAGGGAAATACAAATCAAAACCACACTCAGGTATCACCTCACGCCAGTCAGAGTGGCCAAAATGAACAAATCAGGAGACTATAGATGCTGGCGAGGATGTGGAGAAACGGGAACCCTCTTGCACTGTTGGTGGGAATGCAAATTGGTGCAGCCGCTCTGGAAAGCAGTGTGGAGGTTCCTCAGAAAATTAAAAATAGACCTACCCTATGACCCAGCAATAACACTGCTAGGAATTTATCCAAGGGATACAGGAGTATTGATGCATAGGGGCACTTGTACCCCAATGTTCATAGCAGCACTCTCAACAATAGCCAAATTATGGAAAGAGCCTAAATGTCCATCAACTGATGAATGGATAAAGAAATTGTGGTTTATATACACAATGGAATATTACGTGGCAATGAGAAAAAATGAAATATGGCCTTTTGTAGCAACGTGGATGGAACTGGAGAGTGTGATGCTAAGTGAAATAAGCCATACAGAGAAAGACAGATACCATATGGTTTCACTCTTATGTGGATCCTGAGAAACTTAACAGGAACCCATGGGGGAGGGGAAGAAAAAAAAAAAAAAAGAGGTCAGAATGGGAGAGAGCCAAAGCATAAGAGACTGTTAAAAACTGAGAACAAACTGAGGGTTGATGGGGGGTGGGAGGGAGGAGAGGGTGGGTGATGGGTATTGAGGAGGGCACCTTTTGGGATGAGCACTGGGTGTTGTATGGAAACCAATTTGTCAATAAATTTCATAAATAAATAAATAAATAAATAAATAAATAAATAAATAAATAAATAAAAAATAAAATAAAATTGACATTTTATTCCCATACCTTCTATTAAATTCATGTTACTTTTCTAACTAACTGAGACATTATTTTAGGAATTGACAAGTACTTTATACATTCTCTAGCATTTTCTGCATTCTTAAACACTGTATATAATACAGGGACATTTCTTAAAATACTTAAAAATATATAATAAACATTCCATGTCCTGAGTCTTTTAGAGATTTTCTGCAGTTGTTTTGTGTTTTATATACCTGCATTGTCTATCTGGAATCCCAGACATATGTAGATTACTATGCAGCTCATATCAGAAATTAGCTTACTGTCCAGTTCACAGGTAGAAGAGATATCAGCAAGGTCAGCAGGTGAGGTCGAATGTGCCCAGATGTAGCTGCACCTCCTCTGGTTAAATGGCTTCTTCCGGGGTTCTGCAGCCCTGCTTGCTATAAACAGTGCTCCCTACAAACCTGCAAGACCTCCAACCAATGAGCACTTTTCAGAACCATGAATCTTGTGTGTATGTGAATCCCCTCCAGATGCCAGCAGTGATCTTGGTTTCACACAAGGTATAAAACTGCGCATGTGTGGGCGTTGTAACTAGAGCCCCTGAATGTTGTCATCGAATATAGTGTCTACAGATGCTTTTCTTTTGCCTCCACATTTAGCTGTGTCTTGTTTAGGGGACCTTGGGAAGCTCACTACATATCTTTGTGTCTCAGTTCCCTCACCTTTAAAATGGGATTTAAATGGTTTAAAACATGAAAACCACTCAACACAGCGTCTGACAACTCCTGGCACTGTAAGCATTCGCTGTGATTATCATCTCACTTGTTGAGCCAATCCAACGAGAGCTGAGGTTGAGGAAGGAAAGAAATGATAGACCAGGGGAGGTGAGACACAAAATGGTCTTAACATAGACAAATGAGGTGAAGCAGAAACTCTCCTATTTCCTTACTTTCCATTTGAGAAATACGCCAACATGTGTAAAATTCTAGGACACTCTTGTCTCAACAATTTCTTTTTTACCCATGTTGAGGACATAGGTCTTCTAAAAATATTCACAACATTAATTATAAAAATAAAACATATTTTCAACAATAGGAAATGAGGTAAACTGATTGTCATGTAGTCACAAAATGAAATGCCCGCTGAAACATAGAAATTATGTGTTTAGTGTCATTTAATAACAGACAACATTGATATTGTAATGTTAATTTTAAATTATAAAACAATCTAAAGTTATATTTTGCATTAAACCTGCTTAAAATATTAATGAATGTGGACATATGTGTGAAGAAAACAATGGTGAAATTTATTTCAGAAAGCCTTTTTTAAGTCCTTTTTCATAGGCTAGAAATCTTGCCATTCAGAACACATTAATGGCTTTTTCCCAGTCTCTGAAGATGCTGGGACTAAAAAATCACAAGCACTTCTCATTACTGTTTTCAGGTAAGTCCTAGAAAGATCCACACATAGCTTTCTTCAATATGTGAATCTCAAATTACTGTAATAAATCGAACGTGAAATGCTTTTATTGTTCTGAAAATTATGCTAGCGTGCTGTCCAACGCTGATTCTAAATAACACAGAAGACACTGCTTACTTAATCTTCGGCAAATGGGTAATGAAGTTATGATGGATTCTGATCACTGCCAATCACTTTTCCTTTAGAGAGGTTGGAAGAAAGTGGGAACACATACAAATGTGGTCGCTGGTGGGCAGTTACCAGCAAATGCTTGGTGTCTACCCCTTTGTGTCACGGAAGGAGGTTCACTTCTGATTTGACAGAAAAATAACTCAATCTCAAAAAGAGGATGGAATGTCATAGGCAAAGGCCTGAAGCCACAGAGGCAGTACCCTCATATGATGACAGGGAATTTTATGTAAGAATACTGAGTAGAACACTAAATGTTCTTAAGGTCTCTTGGAGTCCTGGAATTTCTGACTCAGCACATATATTAAATGAACTAACATTGGTCCTGTCTGGGAGAAGGCATGCATTTCTAAATTTGGAATAGTTTAGTTTCAGTTAGGGATGAGTGTGGTGTGATTATAAGCATCTTTATTGTTTACAAGATGAGGTCCTTCTTCCTCCTTCCCACCACTGACTAGTTCTTAGTTACTGTGAATTGATAGATTGTGTAAAAGATGACAGAACATCAGTGTTTGTTCTTAGCGCCATCATTAAAACAACCATCAACCTCTCCCAACCCTCTGTGTTTGTAAACATTATAACCCAAATCTCAATGCACCACTGATGATTCCCATCTTTACACTTTCCTTTGTTTTGGTTTTTAAAGAGAACATTTCAGTATCAAAACCAGAGCTGGGGAGAGTTCCCAGCCTCTGTGGATAAAAGCTTCTGGATGAGTGCAAACTCTCCTTGTGTCAGCCCCCCTCCCCCGTTATTCTCAACCTAGATGCCAGCCCATTTAGCCTACTAGGGGATCCACACAGTTCCCGTGTCTCCTCTGCCCTCAGAGGGGCTCGTCACTCTTCAGAATGCAGTTGCTTTACAACTCAGCTTTCTGGCGGATTCAATACAAGCTGCAATTTTGTAGATTTTCTGGCTTGTTATAAGAGAAGTGACATTTGCATCTGATTTGCACACAGAAACAGAACTGACCCCCTTTTTAGGTGACTTTTATGCACTACTTTTAAGAACAAGTTCTAAGGACAAGTTCTATTAACTGTTTAATAGTCACCCCTTCATTGTTTGTTCCTTCACTGGAATCTATTTCGTCACTGGATGTTCATCATGGAGCTCAGCACCCAAGGCACCATGGCTGTCTTCACACCTGACATTTTAGTGCCCTCTCTCCCCCCTTGTCTCTCCCCTTCGTTCCAAGTCATGTCACAACTTTTGGGTTAAATCAATAGCCAATGTTTAACTTATGACTATGCGTGTCATGTTTACATTGAGCCAAGAATGTATTATGATGTCATAGTCTCTCTCTCTCTCTCTCTCACCTCTTTATATAGTATTTCCTGAAAAAAACAAAACAAAACTAAGTTGCCTTTTTCATTTGCTTCATTTTCTAGGACTATTTCTTTTTTTTGTAAATTAATTGGCTAATTCATTTTTAACCCAAGTATAATTACCATACAATGTTACATTCGTTTCAGGTGTACAGAATAAGAATTCAACCATTCTCTACGTTACTCAATCCTCATCATGATAACGGCACTCTTAATCTCCTGACCTGTTTTTCTCCTTTTGTTTTATGGGTATTTATAGTATAGGAAGCATATCTAAATATTTCACTGGCTGCCTTAAATGCAATTTTTCTGACATTGATGAGTGGTTATATGGTGTTTGTGTCAGCGTAATGAAAGAAGGCAGTGGAAAGGAACAGCTGTTCTTCTATGTTCTTTCCTAGAGATGAGACTACTCTGTTTCAGGAGCCAAAACACAAGTTAACCACCTTTCTTTTCATTCACTGTATCTCCATCCACTCTTTATCTTGGTGTATTTTTTTCGGAGAGCTGGATAATGAATTGCCTGTCTCACATGTCAGTGTCAAGAGAGATCATTTTTAATTGCAGTTTTCTGGATGTTTAGTAGAAAGGGAGAAAATTCCTCACCAAGGTGTATTACTGCTCAGTATTACAAACCAGACGCCTGTCTTAAAGGCATTTCATATAATTTCGAAATAAATTCAAATGCCACAAAACCTAGCTGAATATTTTCTGTTATAATTGAAAACATCATGGTTAAAATGACTAGGCCACTTAAACTGAAAAAAACAATGATTTAACCATAAAATGTAAAAAGATTTAGAAAAGGAAAGAAAAATATTAAGAACCAATATTAACTAGTGGCAGACTACCAGATCGTGTAGGGGTCATGCTTTCTGCTTTAGTATTTGATAGGTGACCAGGAGAAGGTGATAGTTTGTGTTAGCAATTTGTGTTCAATACCCAGAAATTAAAGATAGACTTAACACAAGGATATTAGAGACATGACAAATGCTTTTATCCATCAAAAGTTTCCTGGCTCAAAATAGGGATGCAGAGAAGGAATAAAATGATTTGCACCGTGTTAGATCCCTGATTAGATGCATTTCTTTACTGGTTTCACTTTCACACATACCACATCATAAGGAAAAAAAAGAAAAGTAAGGGCTACGAATAAGCTGTATGAAATTGAAAATTATTTAACCTTTATTTTTTTTAAGTTTATTTATTATTAAGAGACAGAGCGTGAACGGGGGAGGGGCAGAGAGAGAGGGAGAAACAGAATCGGAAGCAGGCTCCAGGCTCTGAGCTCTCAGCACAGAGCCTGACGCGGGGCTCAAACTCACAAACCGTGAGATCATGACCTGAGCCAAAGGCAAGCGCTTAACCGACTGAGCCACCCAGGCACCCCATAAACTACATGAAATTAAATAACTATCAGCTACTTAATTTATATGGATTACTGGGTAATTATTTAATACTTTACCTAAAGGATTTTTCTAGACAAATTTTCATATGTATTCACAGGACATGGGGCATGGTATCTGACTTTGTACATCATCAATAGCACTTTTAGTTTTTAAATGTTAATAATACTTTCAACTGTCTAGAGTGATTTATTGTCATCATATCAAAGTGAAATATAACATTTTCAAATGGAAGGATTAGAAAATAATCAAGAACTGTCCACTTTTTTTGAGAAAGCATTTGTTTCTGAAACTCCTTCACTGAGCAATAACTGTTCAGCAACAGAGAACTACCACGGAATAGCAATTCTCCTGTACAATCTCACAATACTCAATCTTATTGGACTTTCTCTGTCTTAAAACACACAATAGAAATAAATAGTTACTTAGCTGAAGCCTCTAATTTCTAGCAGAACACCAAAATCAAAACTTGCTAATTTGACATTTTAAAAAGTCTCAGATATTATAAAATTGACTGAATTGTTTAAATAAAAATTCAACGTTTATTTGGCTATATTGGGAATATTCTAATTTCTTTCAACTCGAAACGTCTGGCTGCAGACCTTAGGCCATTAGACAAGTATGTTTCTTATATTTATGTGTGTGTTTGTCTGTGAGTACTGTATGTATATGTGCACACATGTCTACGTTTAGACTTTGCCCAAGTTATCTTGAAACAAGGATTTTTAAATCGAGTTATTTATTTGGAAAAAGATCTCAGCAAACATCAGTAAGGTGTAGTAAGAGTGAGGGAGATGAGAGAAATAAGTCAGTGTCAGGGATACAATGAAGAGGTGACCAATGGAGACATTGTGGTCTCCACAGAACTGGGGACTTCTAGAAGATGGTTCAAAATATGCCCCAGAGTCACTCCACCAAAGGATGCAAAACCTGGGATTGCTAATCGACCAACTCAACTCTGCCACAGGTAGAGAGAACTGCTCTCAGGAGCACTACTCCCAGCATTCTTAGTCTGACCTTCCAGTAGCCCGGAGAAAAGTCTCAGAAAGAGGCACAGGTGTTCGCAGTAAGAAGATATATTAGCAAAGAATACCCAGGCTGGACAAGCAGGGCACCAATAGGTCCTAGAGTATATACTTGTGTATTCACACATGTTGATTTGATTTGACTTTTAAAGTTTATTTATTTATTTTGAGACAGGTAGAGACAGCACAAGTAGGGAAGAAGCAGAGAGGGAGGGAGGGAGAGAATCCCAAGCAGGCTCAGGACTGTCAGCACAGACCCTGGACACAGGGCTTGAACCCATGAAACTGAGATCGTGACCTGAGGTGAAACCAAGAGGCAGACGCTTAACCGGCTGGAGCCACACAGGTGCCAAGTGATGTTAATAACCAATGTAAAGATTTAACTTCAGAGGATGATAAGAGACACTAACACAAATGAGAGCCACTTTAATATCTCCTCGAAAATAATGTAAAGAAAATCATCACCATATGAATGTCAATGATTTAATAATTAAGATAATGAGGTTTTATATTAATTTCATAAAAATATTTGACCTACAGGAGTGCAAGACGAAGAAGGTCGGACAGGCGACAAACATGAACTTCAGCTTTAGGATAAGTGGCGACAAGACCAAGTAGGGACATAGAGGTCAGAAGCTGAGAGCCAAACTCTAAATATGAAATCACTTAAACAGAAATAGTTAAAAGCAATCAGGTCTGTTTTGCAGGCTTTGAGGGAACATTGATCTTACCTCTGAGCCAGACATATGCAGACCAGCTAGGGCCACACCACTGAGTTTCCTTATTTTACTACTAACCTTCTCTTCAATCTTGGAAAAGATACTTAATGCATCCCAAGTTTTCTCAGTTAGAAAATAACATGGTCACCTGGAGTAATTTCTAGTCGTCACCCTGCAATATTATTTTCTGATTCTAGGTATTGTCCACATATGTGAGAATACATGTATACAATTAAACGATCCTATGAGAATCACTTAAGAGGGGTACAGTGGTTGGAATGCACAAAGTTGACCCTCTCTTCCATCACCTTCTTGGGATAAGAACAAGACAATGAGACAAGGCATCCACTGGAACATGGGATGTTTACAGAAGGCTGGGGGTTCCACTGAGTCACTGGGCAGGAGACCAAGATAAAGGCTTATCGACTCACTGGATCTAAGCAAAAAAAAAGGGGGGGGGGCTCATCCCAGAAAAGAAGGCCTGTTTCTGCTCATAGAATGAAGCCAAAGTAATAAACTTAAAATTTTTAGGGACTTAGGCAGAAAAGGCCATCGGGTCATATCAGGAAAGGACAAAAAAGAGAAAGATAGATACTTAAACAACAAACAAAAACAAAAACAAATGATAATACATTTGGAGATGAACTTGGAGTTCAAAACAGACACTGAAAACTACCACAAAGAAAAATGATTTTCCTTTTTATTTTTTAAAGAATCAATCAAAAAATAAAACAGTCACTTTAAGGACCAAATGAATGTTCTGGATAATGAAAAGGAGAAACAATAAATGAGTGAAAATTCAAAAGTTAGAGTTTAAAAGATGAGACCTGGATGTAGAGTAGAATTTCAGAGGGAGAAACAGGAGCAGATAGAGAGGAGTCTATTGACTTCGTAAGACAAAATAATTTGGGACCCACAAACACGATCGTCTCTAACATAAAGGAAACCGTATTTTAAGTTTCCAGAGGAAAAAAAAAATACCGAACCGATTATTTTTCTATTGACTTATGATATATTACCTCGACTCATTTCCATTAAAAACTATTTGTAAAGCACAGGATATAGAGGAGTTTAAAATCAATACTATGCAGTTGATTTGGAAGGACTTTTAAAGGGCAAGTAATAAATGCAAGATGCAGATAGTGGGTGTACTTGATTCCTTTTATCAAAACAGTAATGAAAATCATATATATATATATATATATATATATACATATATATGTGTGTATATATATATGTATTCAAACATATATTTGTGAATATGTATACATACACATATGCATATATAAGCATGTTTTGTGTGTGTGTGTGTGTCTTGTGTGGGATGGGTGAGTGTGCATATTTGTGTGCATAAACATAATCAACATACTATGCTCGTGACAAGATATGAAAATATATTTACAATATTATTGGTATTTGTTGTTCTCCATAACAGGCAGGATTGCTGCCCTGCTCTCTGTCCTCTGCACTTGGAACAGAGGCTAAGACCAAAGCCTCTGCCTGTAAGATACGCGGACTCATGTCAACGGGAAAAGGGATTTGGTGAGCAAGCTTGGCTTATGGTTGGGATGATCTCTTTCACTTATGTTTCATTGACCAAATCAAGCTCCATGGCTATGTGGACATCAGTAGAATGGGAAAGTATAAAGGTTTCCCATAAAGGAACACCTCAGTGGAAAAATAATATGTGCTGAGTCGCAGTATCAATCTACTAAGGGTCACATTTACAGACAAATATAAATTTGAATATTTATATTTATATGTCTATAATATGAAAACCAAGACCTTTTTTCCCCTAAAAAACTCTTGTATAAAGATTGCTTTAAAGGGAAAGAAAATCAACAAGGTGGAGATTCTCATATAAAGAACTTATACCAAGAAGACAATGGATGAATGACTAGAGATTACTAACAGAAAAAAACAAACAACAGATGTGTCCAATATGCCCAGACAAAAAATCATTTGTGTATCAGGAAAAAAAAAAGAAAGACAATTTTGGTTATACAGTGGCTCAGAGGATATACAACTATATATTCTCTGTAAAGACAAAAAGGCTGAAACAAAAGGAAGTGTTGAACTGGGGACTAGTACTTTAAATAATAGTATCAACTAATATTGCAGAATTTTTATAGCCAAATGCAAAAATAATTGTAACATAGTGAAACGTATTAAACAAAAAATTTTGAAACAGGATAAATTAAATATGTGTGGTAAGTGAATAGTTAACTAAAAAATATTCCAAATTATCTGAAGATAAATCTAAGAGATGAGGCACACAGATCGGGCTGATGCAAAGTTGTGGTGATAGAAGAGGTATAGATTTATCAAATATATTTCAAGAGGATGGTTGTTTGATATGTTATTACAATAATTCATAATTTACATTTAATTCTGAGTGTTAAAGAAGGTCACCTATATGCTGATGAAATGGAAATATTGGTATATTTCCAAAACTTAAGGAGGTGAGGGCAAGAGAAAGAGAAAGATTGAGATGGAAAGAAGGAGCAAGCATGCATTAAAGATAGGAAACACTAAAAGAATAGAACCTTTTAAATAATAACCATAAAACCGGAATTCAATTCCAATTAAACAAAATTTGTAGCCAATTAATGTTCAGTAACTTAGGTCAATCACTTTATCACTATAGACATTCATGTTTCTCAGATACAGGTGTTCTTTGATATTTCTGTAAATGATTTATGGCCAATTCCTGCAGTTCTTCAGTGGATTTAAAGATACATCATTATCATCTAAGAATGACAACAATGGTGTCGTTATTGCACCTGATGTAGTTAGCATCCCGTGTCTCCATAAACTGTGGACAGGCTGAAGGTGGAGTTTGTTCATAAAAAGAAAAGAACGCAACACAACAGATAAGGGTTTTTTTTTTTTTAATTTTAAGTATCACGTGGGTATGCGAATGCTGATATGGCTGACGTGCAGAACAATAGGACACAAGGAAGAGTCATCTTTGGTCTGGACAAATATCATTAATGCCATTCCCTCCTGAGGAATCTTGTCTGGATGACCTCATTCCAGAAGTAGTCAAGCTGCTGTTGAGGGTATTGTCACAGGTCAGTTTCCAGGAGGACAACAGTAAAACATTGCTTTAAAATTCAGGTTATTGGGTGGTTCAGTCAGTTAAGCTTCTGACTTCGGCTCAGGTCATGATCTCACACTTCGTGAGTTCGAGCCCCGCGTCGGGCTCTGTGACTGACCGCTCAGAGTCTGGAACCTGCTTTGGATTCTGTGTCTCCCTCTCTCTCTGCCCCTACCCTTCTCATGCACTGTCCCTCTCTCTCTCAAAAAAAAAAAAACATTAAAAATTAAAATTCAGGTTATTAAATATCCCTAATTTTAACACAGGTGCCCAAAAAACATGTTATAGGAATCATCATATAAAATGGTTGATATAATCAATTTAGAGCATCTCAGTACAGTTCTAAACCATCATGTTTGGGTAATCAGAAACAATGAGCTAAGTTTTTCTATCAAAAGACAAAGAGTTTGTAAAAAATATAAATACAAAAAAAGAGTTTGTTTAAAGCCCCAAATATGAAGTTGTGTATTTATTTTTTTGTTCTCTTTCGTTTCATTTTTTAATGAGAAACCTAACCAAGGCAAAGTTACAAAAAAGATTTAAAATGATAAGGCTTCAAAAATGTTCAGCAACAATAATAGTACTATTTTATTGAGAAAATATTTACATATAAGAGCATTAAATACTTAATGTGATTAGAAGCTGATATTTCAACATAAGGAGTGAGAGACATAAATTAAAATAAAATAAAACACTTTGTTACTAAACTTGAATTGGAACGTAAGTACAAACTCAGGATGATTTTTTTCTAGAAATTTAATAAAAGAAAATTCAGAAAATAAATACATGAATGAGTGAATAATAAATAAAATGTATGAATAAATGTCCATATATAAATAGACTCATATCTATAAATAGATATAAATATTTATCACCAGGAAATTTCATTTTGTTATATTCTGGACATTGTACCTATAACATTTCATTCCTCAGAGCGATCCCATTAATTGTCAGTAATATCTCACTACAGACACAGGAAAACTTAGATTCAGGGGGCTCTGGTAATTGAAACTCTCACTGCTACTATGCAATGGTAGAATAATGCTCTGCAGAATTCCTGTTATCCATTTAATTAAAGTCTGAACGTCCAATCAGGCTACCAATTGTAAGTAAATTGAAGGCAAAGGCTTATAAAATGGCTAATTCTTTAAAAAAAAATCAGAAGACAAGTCAATCTGTTGTTAACCAACATCGTTACCATGACCACAACAACAGGTAGTTTATCCATATAGTTTTTCTCTTTGTTGTACCCAAAACTTAATTCCATTGATATTGATCCTAATAAGCATTATTTTCTACTGTACCTTCCAATTCACAATACAATTACCTATATAAACCTCTTGTCCTATAGCAGGACACTTCCGTGATAAATGGATCAAACTCTGGTGACCATGTCTTTTTTGTATATACATTACCAAAGTGCCAAGAGCTGATTCATACCCTGTACATAATTGGTTTCATCCAAGTGTAAAGCAAAAAATCTGTAGCCAGACAAATGTGATAGTAGTTGGGTGAGGCCCAACATGTTGTCTGATAAAAGAGTTTTGCCAACAGCTCACACTGCTTTTCTCAGTGCCTGATATTTGTCATAACATTTGCGACTATTTTTTACGAGCTTTAGAGAAAGTGTAATATAATTTTTTTTCCTAAACTAGGAATGCAACTTTCCATGATGCCTCAGTTTTTATGGTCTCTTCTCTGCATTTAGAAATACAATTCATCAATGTTAAACATGCAAGTGTTCTTTTGTGCCTATTCTATATAAAACTAAAATTGCTTTCTTAACACAACAGCAAGCAGTGCTGTTTTGAAAATGTTAGGAAACTTTAGTGGCTTCATGTCACTGTGTATATGGTTGCCAAGAAAAGACTGGGATCTGGAGCAAATGAATCTCCAGCTCAATGAAGTCCTTTTTCTCCATATCTTCATAATCAGGTCCATATTTACCTTTTTATTTCTCAGGTGACTGGACAACTTTTTGGCAGCCCAGACTTCATTATCCTAGCCGACCCTGGAGTTCCGTTGACCATTTTACATTTATGATGTTATTTTTCTGTTACATTTTGTTTGTTATTCTTCCCATCACTCATTTTTATGCTATAGTGAAACCTTGCTAAATCCTGCTCAATCCTTGGGTGTTGAAATTATAATGCAGCACCAGAACAACAAGGAAATAAGCAACTCTAACAAGTCTAACAAACTCTAACAAATATGTAAATACTACCGCCTGCTATGCCAGGGTAAAACCAGTTAAACCACATTGTTATTGTAGAGCATGGGCACCTGCAGAGCATGTGATATAACCATTGCAGGATTCTTATGAAAAGTATTATCTGTGTTTTATTTCAAATCGGTGAAATGTAGATACAATAATAATTTCTTAACTATTCAGAAAATGTGAATCAATATTTACAAGGTATTCAGAATATATTTATTCTAAAATTTTTCATAAAAGAATTATTTCATTATGTATATGAAGTATTATGTATAAATGGCACCCCCCTTCATACTATATATTGCAGAGCATTAATGCCGCTATCAGTCCCCGAACAAAATCTTGAGATCATACAGAGTTCGGGCTGATTTCAATGGTGTATTAAAAGTCTGTGCTCTTTCCACCGTACCATGGAAGTGCAAAGTGCTTAGAAATTTTGCAACAGAAAGGAGACCCAAATTGTTTACAAACTGGGTGTTTGCGTGTAGAGGGAAATACAGTGAAACTCTGGTTTGGGAGCATAATTTGCTCCAGAGTTGGAGTCTTCCCTTAGACACAATTGAGAGTAATGTCACATTTTGTTTCGTGACACGAAGGAAAACAAGAGAACTATTCCGCGAGATATAACCCGGTACATAGGTGATCGATGTTTACATCACTGCTGTAATATGCACTGTAACAAAGAGAATTAACCCGAAACTTTAATATTGTCTTTAAAAGATATTTATCATGGTCGTTTAACCAGACTGTAAATTTGTATCTGAAATGAGTAACCTGAGTCAGCAGTTAGGTACCATAATTTCATTCATGTCCTTAAAGTACCTTGGAAAGATATTAAAGCTGTATATTCAGAAATATTACTTGTGCCTCAAAACCTGTTTTCTTTCAATAGTGGTCTGAATTACCAAGTTTGGGACTGCTTGTGATTATGAGCAAAATGTAAAAGGGTTATAAATTCCAAATACACCTGTTTGCATTTTTTAATCTGTTTATAAAAATCCTGTCCTATGTCAAAAATTTTCAGCCTAATTAATATATTTACAAATCACATAGCAGATTTGACCAGAAGTATCACTGTAGGTATCTTTCATGTAATATAAATACATACATATTATATGTATGTATATGCATAATATATACCACAACATTTTAAGATGTTCCTCAGTGATGCCTATACTTTACATATTCTTTTATATAAAGAATTCAAATGTTTTAGATTTTATTTTCAAGTGTATAAAATACATTATTAAAAAATAGGGGCGACTGGGTGGCTCAGTTGGTTAAGCGTCCGACTTCGGCTCAGGTCATGATCTCACGGTCTGTGAATTAGAGCCCCACGTTGGGCTCTGTGCTGACAGCTCGGAGCCTGGAACCTGCTTCGGATTCTATGTCTCCCTCTCTCTCTGACCCTCCCCCATTCATGCTCTGTCCTCTGTCTCAAAAATAAATAAACATTAAAAAAAAAAGTTAGGTCTTAGGGCACCTAGGTGGCTCAGTTGGCTAAGCGCCTGACTCTCGATTTCCACTCAGGTCTTGATCTCAGTTTGTGAACTGACAGCACAGCCTGGTTCATATTGTCTCTCCCTCTCTCTCTGAACCTCCGCTGCTCATATGCACATGCTCTCTTTTAAAAATAAATAATCTCAAAAAAAGTTAGGTCTTTTTTCATGAGAAATTTGACAAATGTTAATGTAGTTTATATTTAAATTGTTTTGAAAAAATAATTCTGTAGAAATATTGGATCTGTTTTTCATAAAACATTGCAAAAAGAATATGAATGCCCATACACACATGTGCACACACACATACAAAAAGCCACAGAAAATCTATAAAGTTATCTGGCTTTAAAACCCTTTGGTGATGGCCTATGATCTGTTACCTACATTGGAGATATTACTAGTTACACACAAAAATCATTTCTTTTTTTAATTAATGTATTTCTCCTTGGGTAACTAAATAAAAGTTATATAATTAGAAACATGCCAGTTCAAATACTGATGTTAAAACACTTATTTTCTCCTCTTCATGGCAGCGTTTTATAGTGTTTGGGGAATGACATTTAGAAATAATCTCTGATATCATTCCAAAGTTTCAAGCATTCCCTCTTATAATTGTAGTTTTCCCATATGGTTATTGTCTTTTAATCATTTTAAGTGAAAAGGTCATGTGTCAGTTTATTAAATATTGTTGAATTAGTGTCCAATAAAGACCTCAAACAAATCTATAGGTTGTGAACAAGAAAGTATTTTCTATTTTCACTGTGCCACACTACACATTTGAATCAACTTACGTAGGCTACATATATGAATTACTTAGAGTTGTGTATTCTTTCTATGTCCAAAGATAAGTTTTTGACAATGGCTTCTAACTCCCATATAAATATTAATGAATAAGTAAGAAGAAAATATGTTTTACAGTGAAGGTGGCTTTCCACCATTACAGCATTTGGTTGATCGCATATTCCATGGAAAATTTCCTAATTACAAAATATCTGATAATGTCACCTATCATAGATAATGGGTAATGAATAAAATGTTGGTGACCATCTTCCCCCTATGTCTCATCACACGGTATTTTCTCTGTGTGTGTGTGTTTGTGTGTGTGTGTGTGTGTGAATCTATGTGTCTGTCTCTGTGTATGAAATTTCCTCTTTTTATGAGGATACCAGTCGTATTGAAATAGGGCCCATTCTAAAGATCTCATCATTTTTCTAAGTAAGGTCACATCCGCAATCCTGGAGATTAGGACTTCAACACTGTTTTAGGAGGACAGAACTCAATTTACCACATTCAAGAATCATAACATATGTGTGGTATACACAAGTCTCTCTGGATACACATGAGCAGTATCGGCTGCTTTGCTGGAAGAATCAGAAAGAAAACAATGGGACTCTGATGGTTGAGGACTGAAGAACATGAAAGTATCTAGCAGGTTGTCACTAAAATGCACGTGGCATAATGTGAGCATGACAAATAAAATTGACAGAATTTTGCAAGTGCCAATTTATGGGTGTTTTAAAGCAGGACCAGAGGTTTGGAAAGAACAAATGCAGACTAGGGAATATGAATCCTTGAAATATCCCTTTAGGACAGCTCCTGCCTTGAAGTGATATTGTTATGAGTATAATCTAAATTAGGTAAGACAAAGACAACAAGGAGAAAGAAAAGAGATGGAACAGATAAAAAGTGGGAGAGTAAATCAGAGGAGGCGAATAACAGGAAGTGTTAAGACATATTTTATCACTTCTTTAAAACAATTGAAAAGGAAACTCTGAGTCCCTGAAGCTAAGAAAGCAATTCTGCACTCTAATCTCTGTTGAAAGTGCAAAATAATTCATATCACCTAAACATAAGAAACAGAAAAAGATTGCAATTTCATCCTATATAAAGCTATTATAAGAAAGAAAAAAAAAAAAAGACCAAGAGGCAAAAGACCTACAGACCTACAGACAATGAGGGCTGATGACAAAAATATGCCCACGAACAGAAGAAAATTGTAACCGGTCAAAGAAAAAAAAAAAAACAAAACACATTACTCATCACTCGGGGAGGGGGTATTTTATTTAAGTTTATTGCAATAGGGGGAGATCAGAACCCAGTCTGAACTCAACTCTCTGTGGAATCAAAGGGCCAGAGAATTTTTAAGAGCTGTGGGTAAGGCTGTTTGGTTGTCTACTTTTACTAATTGACCTTACTCAAGGAAAAGTAAACTTTCTCTCTTCTTTCTGATAGGCTTATAGCTTGGAGCAAGGAGCCACTGGAATTAGGCTTCTACCCTCTCATAGAAATTGGGAGAGAGGGCCACTGTATTCCTGTTTTTAAGTTTATTTATTTATTCTGAGAGAGAAAGAGAGTGCAGGAGAGACAGAGAAAGAGGGAGAGAGAGAGAATTCCAAGCGAGCTCTGCACTGTCAGCACAGAGCTGGATGTGGGGCTTGAACTCAGGAGTGAGAACATGAGCTGCACCGAAATCAGGAGTCCAGAGCTAAACCGACTGAACCACCAGGGCAACCTGGCCACTGTATTCCTAGATGGCATATTTCAACGGGCTAGCTTCCAGGTTTCTGAAAAAAGATAGGCCTGGGTTGTAAAATTGGCAAGAGGTTCTTAAAAAGATTTACGTCTTAAAAGAGCAGACCAAGAAATTACAGGACTTATTTTCTATAGCAAATGATCTGAAACCCAGAAAGAAGGGACCTCTATGGACAGAGGCCATCTAGATACTCTAATGGCCAGGATGGAAGGGAGGTCAAAAGCCTTGGGGTAGGAAGAGGCCTGTCTAAAGTTTAGTCAGACTGAGGGGAATGTTAAGGTCCTCTCACGGACACCTAATATTGTGTGGAATCTGGCTACCCTTTCTGACAAGGAAGCATGGTGAAGGCGCCCAACCTAGGCTCCCTGATTCCGTATCTAAAAGCATGGGCCATACCTCTTAGCCTCTTTGTCACCTTCTCCTCTGGAGAAACATCTTCACCCCTAGAAGGCAGTCTCCCAACAGCTCTGAGGACTGAATCAAAACAGGACCCTTGCTCCTCACTCATAGAATGCGGACCTGGAGCCCTAAAACATTTTCAATGGAAATTCCTTCCTGCCCCACTCACTCCCACTCCCGCTGAAGGTGTGTGAGCTTTGGGAGGACAGGGGTTCCGGCTTGCAGACTTCCCAAAGGGCAAGAGAGGGAGACTGGGTCACACACTAACCCAAGTCCTGCACATCTGTGTCTCCACCCCCTGGGCTGCTGCACGCATAGTACCCCTTGAAATGTCCTCTGAACTCCTGCCCTGACCCTCCCCACACACTTCTTTGACCTCAGGACGTCTCTCCCAGGATCTCAGGCTTAACCACCTACCCAGCCTGGCCTTCAGCTGCACCCTTGGGCACTGGATCTGGTGTGCACCCAGACCCTACTCACTTTGCCCGGGCTCCACACACAGATTGGGCCCTCCTCACCTTTCCCCACTCCCCGAGCTTGAAGCAGACATTCATTCCCCTGCCTTCTGGAGTGTCACATGTGAGTATTGCGGCCTCAGTGGGCCAAGGCAAGCTGTTGCTCAAGAGACCAGGACTAGAAAAGAACTGCCTTCTCAGAAAGGAAAGAAAAAAACTTGGGAGTTAATGGGACCGTCTTCTCCTGGTGACATCAATAAAAGTGCCCTGGAAAGGGCACAGGTGTGGGGCGGGAAGCCAATAGAAGTGAAAGAAACCCAGAAAGGGAAAGGACCTGGAAAGGTATTATCTCCAACATTCAGTAGTGAAGTGATTTCAGGAAAGGAAGAGCTGAAAGAAAAGTGACAAACACGAGGTAAGACGATCTATAAACAACTCCTGGATTACAAAAGGAAACTTTCACACCATTTCTCTGAAACAAATATAACATTGGTGTCAAAAGCCAACGCATGTTGCTTCAGGAAGAAATAAAGTCTGATCTGACTTATAAGTGTCAACGGCAAAAATAAATACAATATTGGCAAACAAAGTTCCAAGGCATTTCACAATAATAACTAGATCACGGCCGATTGCAGCTTATTCTGAGAATACAGCTGTGAAACTCTGTTAGTATAATCCATGACATCCACAGAGCTAAAAAGAAAACTGTACTGTCACCTCCGTAGATATAAACAAAACATTTGGCAAAAGTCATAACCATTCGGGTTAAAAATCACTTCAAAGAATGCTCACAGACGCTCCTCAGTCCAATTGACATCTTATTTCACAAGGAAATATCAGTGTCTTCCCCAGCAAACTCTAGAGCAAGACAAAATTGTCCTGTATCTTTCTTGATGTTCAATATTGTGGTCAAAGCCCCACAGAAAATTAAGTATGTGTTGGTTATTTGAATCCAGCCGACACTGACAATTTTGAAAAACTGGGTATGTGCGAGGTTGTTTACTGTAATATTAATGATTACTGTAATATTAATATTCATGTAATATTAATGATAAAAGATTTGAAGCAGCTTGAATATCCATTAAGAGGAGTCTAGTTAAATGGTTATCTTGCATCCACACATTGGAACACTCTATCTATAAAACCCAATGAAGAATATCTCTCTACTAATATTTCTAACCATATGCAAGATACATTGTTATGTTAAGAAAAGTAAAGTTAAATGTAAACAGGATGCTGCTTTTTCACGTAAGAAACATACATCTAAAATATAAATTAAAATAAAAATATATGGAGGATAAGATGGTAGAGGGTGGAAGTATAGTTAAAATTTAGATATTTTTAGGAGTTCCTGGGTGGCTCAATTCGTTAAGCATCCAGCTTCAGCTCAGGTCATAATCTCACAGTTCGTGGGTTCAAGCCCAGCATCGGGCTCTGTGCTGGGACCTCAGAGCCAGGAGGCTGCTCAGGAATCTGTGTCTCCCTCTTTCTCTCTCTTCCCCTCTCCTCCTCATGCTTTATCTCTCTCTCTCTGTCTCTCAAAAAAGTAAATAGACGTCAAAAAATTAAAATACAGATATTTTTAAAACTATTTTGTTTGGTTGATTAGGCTTTGGATCCATGCAAAAATTTTACACAAACAAAATTAATTTTCAAAATCTAAAATTTAAAATTTCATGAAATAAATTATGTTAATAGTATGTTAATCATAATTAACAATTTTAATTAGAATTAGAGTTGTAAACTTACTATGCATTTTTTAAAATAAATCACACAGATTTCTTAATTCTGTCCATGGGAAATTTTCAGTGGCACTCAGATCGTGGTGTCTAAACTTCCCATAAGCTATTGGAGACTTGGATTTTCCAGGACTTGGGTTGCAACTTTAAAAAAAAAAAGGAAAATGATACATCAATATGAATAAGAAGTGCAACAGATGAATATACGGCAAATATATTTAACTCCATCACTGATATAAGGAGGAAAAAATCATTGCTTAATTTTGGAGGAAGTAGAGAACCAACTTATGTTTCTTTGAAATCTCTTGGATAGACCCTGAATTAAACATATCTCCTGTATGAGCAACACCTCAGAGCAACCAAGTGGTTAATGAAGAACATTCATTTTGTACTTAGAGTTGCCCTAGATTATAATGGACATGGAATGAGTAATTAGAATATTACCATTTTTCAAAGTTTATTTTGAGAGAGAGAGTGCTTATGCATGTGTGCACACGAGATTGGGGAAAGGGCAGAAAGAGAGGGGGAGAAAGAATCCAAAGCAGGCCCACGCTCAGTGCAGAGCCCAACACGGAGCTCGATCTCACGAACTGTGAGATCATAACCTGAGCTGAGATCAAGAATGGGATGCTTAACAGCCTGAGCCAGCCAGGCACCACTAGAATATTATCATTTAACGGACATCTGGCTGGCTGTCAGTTAAGTGTCCGGCTTCGGCTCAGGACGTGATCCCATGGCTCATAAGTTTGAGCCCTAAATCGAGCTCTGTGCTGACAGCTCAGAGCCTGGAGCCTGCTTCGGATTCTCTGTCTCCCTCTCTTTCTGATCCTCCCCTGCTCGTGGTCTGTCTCTGTCTCTCAACAATAAAATGTTCTTAAAAAATTTAAAAGCATCTAATAATTGTGGAGATTTTTGCATCTTTCAACAACAAAATAAGAGACAGCTAGTGGAAGGGAGGGTGAGAGGGAAGGAAAGAAAAGAAGGAAGAAGGAAGGAAGCAAAAAGAAGAAAGAAGCAGAATACTGTCTAAGAGGTAGCCCTGACAAATATTCAACCTGAACGTGAACATGTGACGATAAGTTTATAGAAATGTAGGGATTAGAGGAAAATATTAAATGACACAATGAAAATGAAGTTAGTAAAACATAGAACTCTTCAGGACCATCCACCCGATTTTTTTGGTAAGTTAATTTCAAGGAAAATTATGATATGGAATTTATAATTAAAAGAGACCAAGGAGACCCATAAGGTGACTATAGCACTTGGACTTTATTTGGATTCTGATTCAAACAAGTAACTGTAAAAAGAGGTTTATGTGACAAGTGGAAAAAGCTTAACATTAATTAGATCTTTGATTATTAAAAGAATATATTATCAATTATTTATGCCTGATAGCAGTATGTGTTTGTGTGTGTGTATCTCTTAGAGATACATACTAAGATATAATTATTTACAACAATATTGTCTGATATTTGGAATCTCTCTAAACATAATCCAGAAGTGAAAAGGGAATTTTGAGTATAGAATGAATGAAATAATGTTACCACCAACTGACAGTTGTTGAAATTCAGCTGATGGGTAAATGGATACTCATTCTGCTAATATTTTGATTTTTATATGATATTGTATCTTTTCCATATCACAAAGATTAAAATAATTATTTGTAATGATATTTGTAATCTGAGAGCATTATCCACTTATGTAGGCCGATGATTTAGGAAAAACCAACAAAACTATCATCACTTTTAAAAATAACTACTAATAGAAAGAGAGAAAGAAACTAATATCTTTTGAGCACCAGCTGTGGGCAAGTCATGAGACCCCACATGTTACCATTGTTATTACATATAGTACTGCCATGAGGTCGTTGTCACTTAAAATTTTACAGTGTGGGAAGAAAGCAGTAAACGTTTGTGAGTCTGACAGATACACACACAGTGATTTGAAGTCCATTTTATTATCCGGGGCCAGAGCACTGCACGCACCTAGATGGGGCTCCTGCCCTTTGCTACATTACTTGATGTTTGTGTCTGATGTTTGAAGGTTCAGTGGATTTTAAAGTTCACATAAACCCATGTTTCTAAATACATAAACACCTCTATTCTGAATATTTCTGTTCGAACATAGGTAATCTTTGAAAATCAGAATCATCTCAAAATTGCATTTTCCAGGAAAAAATTCCAATGAACAATAGTTCATGTTTAAAGTGTCCCTAGTAAAAGACTCATCAAAGCCACAGGGAGAAGAACTAACATACACACACACACATGCACGCGCATGTGCACGCACACATACATACACACACATATGCACTTTCTTGGTGTAAGCATAAATTGGTAAAATAAAAACTATGAAGAATATATTGTCACTATCCGTAAATACGACAATTTGTAGGCCCTTCATCTGCAAATTTCTACTTGCACATGCATATTTTATGTACAAATACAGACAAAGATAACATGTACAAGAATGTTTCTAGTTGTGTTATTTGCTATGACAAATTTTGAAATATTATTCAGGAATAGGATAAATATATTTGACTTATTCAATTTGAAAATATAGAGATATGAAAATTAATTTGATTCATATGATTAATAAGTATAAACCTACAAATTATATTAAATACATTACAATGTACAAAAAGAGACAATTTTCATGTTTTTAAATGCACACAATTAGTATTTGATTTTTCTGTTTATAATTTATTTTAAATGTTTATTCATTTCTGAGAGACAGAGACAGAGCACAAGTGAGGGAGGGGCAGAGAGAGAGGAAGACACAGAATCCAAAGCAGGCTCCAGGCTTTGAGGTGTCAGCACAGAGCCTACATGGGCCTTGAACCCACCAACCATGAGATCATGACCTGAGCCAAAGTTGGATGCTTATGATTGAGCCACCCAGGTGCTGCAGTATTTGATGTTTTTACAGCTACCTGTATATGAAAAAAATGTGTGAAAATAATGAGAAAGAAATGTATTCCAACTTAAGCATGCAGAGACTCTGGTGAAATGGAAAAGGCATTAAAATCAGGGATGGATTAAAAGAGATATTTTAATGGTGTCTATAATATTTTTATAGACATATTTATTGTGGTATAATTCATTTACCATAAAAGTTCACCTACTTAAAGTGTACAATTCAATAATTTGGAAATATTTATAGAGTTATGCAACTAACACTGTAAGTTTAGAAACTTTTCATCATTTTTTAAGTTTATTTATTTATTTTCTGGGGGGGGGGTAGGGGAAGGGACAGGGAAAGAGGGAAAGAGAAAATCTCAAGCCGGCTCCAAGCTGTCAGCACGAAGCCTGACATGGGGCTCGATCTCACCAACTGTGAGATCACGACCTGAGCCAAAATCCAGAGCCAGACACTTAACCGACTGAACCACCCAGGTTTCTCAGTTTTCATCATTCTAAAAAGACATTTTGTACACATTAGCAATTCCTTATTATTCTTATTAATATTAAATGATATAATGAAAATGTGGTAAAATAGCTGAAGCATTTGTTGTGTTTTTGGATGTTGTGTTTATTATTCTTTACATTATGCACTTTCATCTAAAGTAGATCAATACAGGGTACCTGGGTGGCTCAGTTGATTAAGCGTCCAACTCTTGATATTGGCTTAGATCCTGATCTTGCTGTTGGTGACTGAGCCCTACATCAGGCTCTGTGCTGTCAGCATGCGATTCTTTCTCTCCCTCTCTCTCTGGCCCTTCCCTGCTCGCACTCTCTCTACCTCAAAATAAATAAATCAACAGAAAGAAAGAAAGAAAGAAAGAAAGAAAGAAAGAAAGAAAGAAAGTCAGTTTAATCATACAGATGGGAAAGATATTATCTTTTGGTTCTCAAGGCCACCACAAGGTTAAGTATGAAGGTGATGGAGTAAGATCTTTTCCATTCACACTGTCCTCACAATCCACAGTCTCTTACAAGGAACAATTAGATCAGATACTTGCATAACTTCAGGACCGGTGGCAATGTTAAACAATGAAACACAAGCATTAGAATGCAATTGCAAACCTTTGCTGAATTTATTTCTTTTTCAGCTCATGTGCAAAAATGAATTCTAAAACTAAATAAAGAAAAAAACTTGACTGTTTATTAGGTTTAAAATTCCATTTATGCATGTAATTAGAAAGACGATGGCATGGCTTGTTTGTCTGAGTTTGCTTCCAACTGTTAGTCCTGTTTTTGCCAAAATATAGGTTCAGGAGTGGCCCATGATTAATGAAATTACAATGTCAATTACGTATTGGATTCTTTAGCAGGAATATTGAAGTATGTTATTTATGGGGACACTTCCATCAGTCCCTGGACTGTGTCTATTAACAAAGCCCAATAGACGCTCTTTTCATGAGCATCTTGAGAAATACTTTGGTGAAGTTTATAACATATTTGGGTTGCGCTCTAACCATCTGGGACTATAGTAGAAGGCATTGCATTTAGTTGGCCTCTGTTTTTTTTTTTTTTTTTCTGGGATGGCAGAAACCAAATGTAAGGAACCAGATGAATACACTTACCACAGTATGGAGTCAGAATTGCTCACCAATATAATTGTTGATGTTAACATTACCGTGCCTCTAATAACGAAATAGAAATAATCTAAAGTCATTTCTGATGTGTATAACTATGAAAATTACAACAGTATTTTTTTTTTAATTAATGTATTTATTTTGAGAGAGAGAGAGAGAGAGATCATGTGCAGGAGGGGCAGAGAGAGAGGAGGAGAGAGAGAATCCCAAGCAGGCTCCACACTGTGATCTCAGAGACCGATGTGGAGCTCAAACGTACAAACTGTGAGATCATGACCTGAGCCGAAACCAAGAGTTGGACGCTTAACCAACTGAGCCACCCAGGCCCCTCATCCAACAGTATTTTGAACCAATGTAAAAGTCACCTAATTATAACACTTTGACTTCACATATTCATCAATTCATGAATAAATGAGGGATTAAGCAACCTTCTAGAAACTTATATATTCCCACATGTATTATTAATATCTCTACTATATTTCTCAGCAGAATTGTAGCAGTTTTACATGGAAAATGATCTCCAAGTGTATTTAGGCAGTAACTTTGATCTTGCATTTATTCTAGGAAACAAGGTATCCCAAGGGTGTCTAGTAACCAGAGTGGAGTTTTGTAAAGTTCTAGTGATATGTAGACTTTTGACAAAGTACAACTTGATGGTATTCTACTTAAGATCTTCAATTTTTTCTTAGTTCTTAAGTTTAGAGTTATAATACGTATCATAGTAACTGGATAAATTCATCTATTATCTTTATGGACCATAAAATTAAGAGCAACTATGATAGAAAAGACCATGTTAAATCCTTTAACTTTCTCCTCCTTTCTAAAATAATAAACCCAAATCAATAATGTATGACTGAGCTTCCAAGGAAATGAGAGCTCCATCTGCTAAGATGGATTCATGGGTCTTGATTTAAAATAAGCACTCATTTTTAAATGTAAATATTTCTAAGGAAAAACACAAATTATAACATATTTTTATAGGTTTAATCACATCATCACTACAAAATATAGCTATTGACAGATGTAGTCTTTTTATGGTTCATATCAGTACAGCTTTTGATGCATAATGTGTACTTTTGTAGCTAGTGGATGTCTATTTTTTTTTTCTACCAAAATAAGCAAAAAAACTCCAGAAATGCTTTTTCCCTCCCCAGAGTCTTGGAAAGAAGTGCAGTTTCCCTTTCTCAACATACAGTTAAATGACTATGTGAGTTTTCCATTGCTGTTGCCACAAATTACCACAAACGAACGTAGTGTCTAAACATGACACATATTTATTATCTTATAGTTCTATAGGGTAGAAGTCTGAGTTTGCTCTATTATTTTATCTGCCTTGTGACCCAGAGGCTGAAATCCAGGAATGGACTGACCTGAACTCATATCTAGAACCTCTTGGGAAGAGTATGCTTCTAGGCCCATTCAGGTTGTTGGCAAAATCCATTGTTCTTTGCGGTAGAGCTGAAATGCTCATTTCCTTGCTGGGTTGTTTCATGAGCTTATCTCATCTCCTTAAGGTTGCCAACAATCCACTTTATATCAAACCAGCAACAGTGTGTCCACATTAATAAAAGAAAGGATGAGAACCATATGATTCTCTCAATAGATGCAGAAGAGGCACTTGACAAAGTACCACATCCATTCTTGATAAAAACCTTCAGCAGAGTAAGAATAGAGGGAACCACGTCAACATCATAAAAGCCATAGATGAAAGATCCACATCCTCAATGGGTAAATATCATCCTCAATGGGGAAAATATTGACAGCTTTTCTTGTATGGTCAAGAACAAGATTCTCACCATCGTTATTTAACATAGTGCTAGAAGTCTGAACCTCAGCAATCAGACAACTAAAAGAAATAAAAGGCATGCAAACTGGCCAAGAATCAAACTTCCAGGGTTTTCAGATGACATGAAACTCTATGTAGAAAACCCAAAGACTCCACCAAAAAATGGCTAGAACAGATACACGAATCTGGTAAAACTGCGGGATACTAACAACATACAGAAATCTGTTCCATATCAGGTCACCTGGGTGGCTCAGTTGGTTAAGCATCCGACTTTGGCTCAGGTAATGGCCTCATAGTTAGTGAGTTCAAGTCCCACATCGGTCTCTGTGCTGACAGCATGGAGTCTGGAGCCTGCTTCTGATTCTGGGCCTCCCTCTCTGCCCCTCCCCTGCTCACATTTTTGTCTGTCTCTCTGAAAAATAAATAGGTTCTTGTTTCTCACTGTGCCCTCAAATAGTGGAAGAAGTGAAGGATCTCTCTGGGGCTTCTTTATTAAGGGCTCTGACCTCATGACTTATTCTTTTCTCAAAGTCCCCACCTTTAATATCATCACTTTGGGCATAAGGATTTCAATGTATAGGGGCGCCTGGGTGGCTCAGTCAGTTGAGTGTCCCACCTCGGCTCAGGTTATGATCTCATAGTTCATGAGTTTGGACCCCACATGGGGCTCTGTGCTGATAGCTCAGAGCCTGGGGGCTGCTTCAGATTCTGTGTCTCCCTTTCTCTTTGCCCCTCCCCTGCTCCAGCTCTGTCTCTCTATCAAAAATAAATAATAAACCTTCTTTAAAAAGGATTTAAACATATGAATTTTTGAGGCACACAAAAATTCAGAACATATCCATTGAGGTGGGAGATGAATAGGTGAGGCAAAGAGGGCATTTAGGGCAGTGAAAATGCTCGTGATAAAATGATGGACAAATGTCATTATACATCTGTCCAAACCCACAGAATATATCACACCAAGAGTGAACCCTATGTGAACTATGGACTTTGGGAGATTATCACATGCCTTTATAAGTTCATCAGTTGTAACCAATGTACCACTCTAGGCAAGGGAACGAGAAAGGTGTCGATAATGGTAGAGTCTATGAAGCTATAGAATATATTGGAAATCTCTGCACCGTCCTCTCTGGTTTGCTGTAAACTTAAGTCAGCTCTAAAAGAAACAGTGTTTTTAAATATATTATATTCAGTAAATTGCAATGCTTTAAGTAATATGCTTTTCTAAACTTTGGGCCCCCTGCCATTAAATTAGAAATGCAGTGCTTACAAAGACTTGAGATTTTGGAAATAACATATACACAATTAGATATGCTGCTCTTATAAATTTAACGGATGATTAGAAGAGTTTTGAGAGTTGGAACGTCTGGTAGTTCAGTCGGTTAAGTGTCGACTCCTGGTTTTGCCTCAGGTCATGATCTTGCAATCTGGTGGGTTTGAGACCCAATTGGGCTCTGTGCTGGTAGTGCAGAGTCTGGGATTCTCTCTCTCTCCCTCTCCTTCTGCCCCTCCTCCACTCACACTGTCTATGTGTCTCTGAAAATAAATAAACTTAAAAAAAAGAAGAGTTTTGAGACTTGGTAGGGTTTGAAAATAGAGAAGTTTCTTTATTTAAACTGGAAATGCGTTCAGCTTCAACTTTCCATTGTCTGATTTAGTAGATCCAACGTTGCATAGGATGTCTTAGGCAGAATAGGATATGTGCAGATCCTGTGGTAAGCCCTAACACAAGACTCATAAAAACAGTCCCCTGAGATTTTATTCTGAAGCTATGCTCTCTAGAAAGTAATTATTCTTCTTTCGACACATAGCTCATGGATGGCTAGATTAAGTGAAGAATGAATATGTAAGCTATGTGATCTGGGTTGTCTGTCATGAAACAGACAGTATCTCATGTACTTAGCACAAAAATCAGATTCAACCATTGTTTACAAACCAAGCATAGGTGGCAATATGCCAAACCAACTCCTGGAGATGTCAGTTGCATGAATACCTTGCTTAGTCTCTCAGTACACTTACTCTGTACACTTACTCTAAGACATCTCTTCTCTCTTAATCAGCATCTACATTCTCCTACAATCCACTTACTTAATGTGGAAGTTAATTTACATTTGAATCTGTAAGATGCAGTCCAAGCTGGCAGTGACCTATTATATCTTTTTCAGCTTCAGCCTGGGAAGGCACTGGAGGACAACGGAATAGAAAAATTCTCCAAGATTAAAGAACTTGAAATTGTATGCGTATTTTCTATTCATAATAAGAATAAGTCATGATCTAATGTAAAGATTTAGGCTGATGTATGGACAGTTTCTAAAACCACTATGACTTTATATAATTGCCATCTGTAGAATATTCCATCCAAAAAGAGCAAAATATACATTCTTCTCAAGCACATATGGAACACTCAACAAGGTAGACCATATTCTGAGCCGTCACTAGACATAACAAATGTAAAAGAATAAAAATCATAAAAAGGTATATCCAGACTGTAGTGTACTGATTTTAGAAACCAGTAACAGAAATATTGCTGTAAAATCACCAGCACTCATCTAGCATGTAACATATGAGTATAGCACATAATATAGTTGTCAAAGGAAAAGTCTTGAGAAATTTAAAAAAGATGATGTATACAAATTTGTGGGATGCGACAAAAACAGAAAAGTTTTAAAGCTTAGAAAAAATTGGGGCGCCTGGGTGGCGCAGTCGGTTAAGCGTCCGACTTCAGCCGGGTCACCATCTCGCGGTCCGTGAGTTCGAGCCCCATGTCAGGCTCTGGGCTGATGGCTCAGAGCCTGGAGCCTGTTTCTGATTTTGTGTCTCCCTCTCTCTCTGCCCCTCCCCTGTTCATGCTCTGTCTCTCTCTGTCCCAAAAATAAATAAACGTTGAAAAAAAAAAAAGCTTAGAAAAAATTAAAGCATCAAATGCATATGTTAATAAATAGAAGCGACTAAAATCAAGAATTCAAACTTCCATTTTAGAAAACTTGGAAAATTGGAAAAGATAAGCAATCTAAGCCTAAAGTAAATAAGAGAAAATAAATCATAAAAATTAGAGCAGAAACAATGAAATTCAACACAGAAAATAATACACGAAATCAGCAACCAAAAGCTACTTCTTTTTTTTTAATGTTAATTTATTTTTGAGAGAGACAGACAGAGAGAGAGAGAGAGAGAGAGAGAGAGAGTCAGTGGAGGAGGGGCAGAGAGACAGGGAGACAGAGAATCTGAAGCAGGCTCCAGGCTCCAAGCTATCCACAGACCTGAAGATCATAGCCTGACGAAGGCAGGTGCCTAACTGACTGAGCCACCCAAAGCCCCAAAGCTACTTTTTGAAAAAGTCAGTAATATTGATAAACATTTAGCCTGACCAAATAAGAAATGAGGGAGGAGACACAAAGTACCAGTTTTATAAATGAAAAAGGGATCATCATTTTGATTAACTATAAATATCAAAATGGTAATATATTAACACTATCAACAAATTTATGCCCTGGAATTTGATAATTTAGAAAAAAAAACAATATTTGAAAGACAGGCTCCAAAACTCATACTGGGATAAATTGATAATCTAAATATATTCTGTTCTAATATAGACTTTGGATTAATACTAAATCATATATATATATATATATATATATATCCCTAAACAATCTGGATATATATAAATTCACTGGTGAATTTCACCAAACAGTTAAAGAACAAACAATTGAAGAATTCTTTTCAATCTCTTCCAAAAAGCAGAAGCAAGATGAACACTAATTTGGTCTAATTTAAGGGTTACTCCCTTAAAGATATTACAAGATATGAAGATCAAGATAAAGGTATTATAAGAGAGGAATTTTACAAGTAAATATTTCTTATTAGCAGAGACACAAAAATCACAAAATCTAATTCTTATTCATAATTAAAACTAGGAATAGATGGGAATTTCCTTAACTTGCTGAAGAACATCAACAAAAAAATACACAGCTAAAATCATGTTTAACGGTAAAGGACTGGAGGGCTTCCCCATAAGTGAGGAATAAATAAAAGATGTGCTCTCTCCAACCACTCCTATTCAGCATTGTATTGGAAGTTTTATGTAGGGTAATAAAATAAGAAATGGAGATAAATACATGCAGATTAAAAAAACACATTCTTTATTGTTGATTCCATGATTGTAATGTAGAAGCATTCCAAAGAGCAGACAAAAATGTTCTATACTGAAAAGTATAGCAAAGTGAATACACTCAAGGTATATAATAAATGTTCATAGGTCTGTATTGATATACATGCATCATTAAGTAAGTAACTAAATAGGGAATAGAGACAAAATTCTTGTGCAGAATTCTAAATGATTTATCTTGACGCTACAGACTCAAAATGGAGCTCAACTCCCCACTCTTAGCGTCGGCTACGTGCACCAACTTCCTTCTACAAAGTAAAGTAGAAGCAGGGGAGTAACAAAATAATTTTATAACTGAAAAATCTGGTAAGAACACCTCGGTCAAGTAACCAAAGCTACATCAACAGTGAAAATCATGTTGATACTATGATGTGATGAAAATGACACTTTACCCCGGTGGTCTTCCCCTCCCAAAGCTACATTCCCAGTCTACTCATGAGACAAACATCCAAAAACTCCTAAGAAACATTCTATAAAATACCTGATTATGACTCAAAATTGTCAAGGTCATTAAAAATAGGGAGAGTCTGAGAAACTGTCACAACCAAGAAGAGCCTAGAAGGAATGACAACTAAATGGAATATGAAGTCCCGGATGGAATCCCAGAGCAGAACTGGAGATATCTGAATAAAGTCTGGGCTTTAACAAGATGATACCTAATAACAAGTTATCACTATTGGTTCATCAATTGTGACAAATATACCAGATTAACTAGTGTTAGATGATGGTAGGAGAAACTGGGTGTGTGATATATAGAAATGCTAGACTACCTTGCTGATCTTTGAGAAAAATGTTTAAAGGTTCTGAAACAAAAATGTTTATTTAAAAAGCAATTATGCGGGGCGCCTGGGTGGTGCAGTCGGTTAAGCGTCCGATTTCAGCCAGGTCACGATGTCGCGGTCCGTGAGTTCGAGCCCCGCGTCGGGCTGTGAGCTGATGGCTCAGAGCCTGGAGCCTGTTTCCGATTCTGTGTCTCCCTCTCTCTCTGCCCCTCCCCCGTTCATGCTCTGTCTCTCTCTGTCCCAAAAATAAATAAACGTTGAAAAAAAAAATTAAAAAAAAAAAAAAAGCAATTATGCTCCATGCCTACAATTTGTTCCATTTACTACATGTGATATATAAAAACACAGATATTTTAAAAGCGTGTTATACAAATAGTTGTGTTATCCTTGTGCGTGAAATTCAAATACCTTGTTTATTTTTATGCAATTTGGCAATGGTGTGACTGTAGTTGTCAGACTGACTTTAATTTTGCACCACGCAGTTAAATTTTCCTAGTCAGGAAAATGATAATTCAATATATTATAGATCTCTGCATCTGCTGAAACTGTAATATCATTGGCCTCATTTCTCTATTCATGCTAACAGCTAAGCTGTTTTTTCCCCTCCTCCTGCCATAATCATTCCAAAGTCTCAACATTTCCCTCACCTTTCTACATGTCACTTATTTTTATAGATAAGCTCTATCATTTATAGAAGCAAAATCCTAAAATTCACTTAAAAGTTAATATGGTTTAGAAATCTTATGAAGGTTGGAGAACTAATTCATTACTACAAACAATAATTTCTCAATTTACTCCACCAGGCATCCTTTTGATCAGATTCATCAAACAGCTAGGGAATTAATTTTATTTCTCTAATTTTCTCACAAAGCAAAACAATAATAATAATAATAATAATAATAATAATAATAATAAATAACCTTTGGAGGCTATACCTGGGGGAAACACACATATATTTTTATGAACAATTATAAAGTGGTAAGACTTTCCCCTATATGTTTTACTTCACATAAGTGCTCAAAGAACAGCCTAAGTTGGTTGGAACACATGTAGAGAAAGATCATTAGTGCTGTGAATCCAGATGAAAGTAGTATTAATTTGGGTAGAAACAATGTGAGAGAAATTTCATCAAAAGAATGAAATCAAACTCGATTTCGAGGATTTATTTTGGGGGAGACAGAGTGTATTATATTCTGAAGACAAAATCATGGATATTCACATATGGTTGCAACTATTCTAAACTGGTGTTTGATATAAACAAACACATGGGTACTTATAAAACAATATGATGAAAAATAAGACAGGAGAAACAGAGGGTGTTATAGATAATTAGAGCAAAAGGACAGTTAAGTTAGATTTAAGGTGTCAGGAATTGAATATCTTTTCTGGGACAGTTTATGTTGGGGCTTAAAGAATGAGTTGAGGGGCACCTGGGTGGCTCAGGTGGTTGAGCCTCTAACCTCAGCTCAGGTCATGATCTGGGGGTTCATGGGTTCCAGCCCCGAGTCAGTGTCACGCTGACAGTGTGGAGCTTGCTTGGGATTCTCTCTCTCTCTCTCTCTCTCTCTCTCTCTCTCTCTCTCTTTCTCTCTCTCTCTCTCCTCCTCCTCCTCTTCCTCCTTCTCCTCCTCCTCCTTTTCTCTCTTTCTCTGTCCTTCCCCACTCATGTTTTCTCTGTCTCTCAAAATAAATAAACTTAAAAAAAAAAAAGAATTAGTTAAAATTAACTAGGCAATGGAGGATGGTAATATTTCAAGGCACTAGATTCATGTCTGTTACTTGGCAATGGGTTGGTTCCTCAATTAAGAAATCCATAACTGTAGAGACAGGTGGGAGGGCAGTGAGAGCTGAGCCACTAAGGCTGTCAGGGGCTATATTAGGTGGGGCTTCGTAAACCAGGGTCAAACACTTACTATGAGGCAGATGGAGGACAATTAACATTTTTAAGCAGAGAGGAGGCACAGAGAACACTCAGACGATTTTGCAGAACTCTAGACCTAACAATGAATATATAGAGGCAACTACAGAATAATGGCAGAGGGGAATGCAGGGAATTACACAGAGCTGAGAGACTGTTATTAAAGAAGTCTTATTGGTAGGACTTGATTAGATATGAGGTTGAGAGAGATACAAATTGAGCACCTTTCGATATAAACTCTCAGATGTTTGCTTCAAATCATTGATCAGATAATAATGTCATTTATGAATACAGATAACACAGGCAGAAGTGTACGTTTGGGATAAAAAATCAAGGGTCCCCCTGTGGACTTGTACATTGTGAGACATTAATATTACAGTATCAGGTAGGTAATTGAATAATTAGGTCTGTTTCTTAGGACAGCAAAGAAAACTAGAGATAGGATTTGGGAATCCTTCTTCTGGGGATGATATGTAAAGTCACCAGAGCACGTGATATCTACTATAGCTGAAGGCAGATGAAAAGTAGAGGCATCAGTCTAACTTCTGTAAAAGTCAAAGCTGTGTTTGCTGAGTGAGAAAGGGCATTGGGTGTTGTACCATGAATGGCAAATAAGAAAATACTTGAAAATGTTTCAGTACAAACAGTGTGTGTGTGTGTGTGTGTGTGTGTGTGTGTGTGTGTGTGTAGGGGGGGAGCCAGTGTGCTAATGTGCTAAGTGGTTAAGTAAGAAAAGATATTGAAAAATGACCCTCAGTTTAGTAAAAGAAGCTCACTAACATCAGCAAAAGAAATTTCATTGGAATGTTGAGGCTCAATCTAGAATTATAGACAATTTGGAATTCCGGGAATAAAAGGGACCTCAGAATAGAGACAGTGGGGTTTGAGGCTGTCTTAAGACTATGATGGGTATGGCATAGGGTGGTAATTGGAAGGAACAAATGATGGATGAAAACCTATCTTTAGGGGAGACACATAAACACGTTCACATATTTAAATGCTCTTTCGACATTAAAAAGAAAACAATTAAGTGATATTAGCAGGGGTCGTAGAAATGCCGTAGAAAGGAATGTATGTGAATTCATTGGGACTTTTCTAACTGACTTTTCCATCATTATATTGATTCAAACATATGAACCAGAGCTTCTCAATAGCAGTATTATTGGATTTTGGGGCCAGACAGTGCTTTGTTATAAGATGCTGTTCCTGTGTGTCATAGAATATTCAGCAGTATCTCTGACACCTACCTCCTAGATGCTAATACACCACCCACATCATGACAACCAAAAATGTCTCCAGACATTGCAAACCCACCTTGGGCGGGGGCAAAGTCACCCTAGTTGGGAACCACTGACCTAAGCTACAGAATAAACTTCAAAACAAAAATTCTAACAGCTTTCTAGCTTTAAAATGCAATTCTGAGTATGTATCACTTTTAATTGGTCTCTAAACGTGAAAGGAGCACACATTTTAATATATATTTTATTTGGGAAAGCTTTAATGCCTGAATTCTAATAAAGTGAAATAGTTTTGAAAGTTTACATGGTACTTTATATTAGTTATAGCTTGCAACTCACTTCATAATATTTTTACTGTGTGGAAACTACAGTTCTCCTCGGAGAAACCTAATTTAGAGGTTAGCGTTCAAGTTATGTATACAGCCTTAGGAAAAACGTGGGGTGAGAAATGGGGCCTATCTCCTGGAATTTAATGTTACCTATGGAAATGAAACTATCCAGTATAATTTGGAGGAAAGAGGATTATAACCCTTAAAGTAGTACTTTGGAAGAAATAAAGAATTCAGAGTCTGAGATAAATTAACATTTACAAGCTACGTTTTCCACAAAATATCTATCATAGATTCTGTCAAATCCTTTATCAAAAAAAAAAAAAGAAAACATAGTTAGGTATACTATGATTAAAAATGTTATTAAAAATGTTTTAAATGTTATTTAAAAAATGTTTAAAAATGTTATTTATATATTTAAAGATATAAACCCTTGCTTCACTCTTGGCCCATTAGGCTCTTTTCAGTAGATTCCTTTAAATCAAAAATCCTGAATATTTTGCATGACACATATCCTTTTGGCGGTTTGCAGAATGGACTCCTCAAATTGCATGTATTCACTTTAAATCTATGAAATACAATGTAAAAGGTCACAAAGGAGACTAATTATACTGAAATACTGGTGCCAGGTGGTAATATAAGTCCTTATAAATGCATTAAAAATAGTGTCAGTTATAATAACAGCATAATCTCAAAGCAGGGATTAGCATATACACTATATTATAATTTATACAATAACTAATATGAAAATATTTGTGGTGTCTGTAAGTTTCAAAGTCAAAGTTACTGCCATTACTGTGATTTCCCTCTACAAGATAAGGAAATACTAAAATTCATTTAGAGGTTACTTAAAATGAATATTTTTTTTTCAGATATCAGTTAATCGCTCACCTAATTTTATCCTTTGATTCATTAGAAAAACATACTTCCAAAGGGCATTTCTATGCATCTTAGAAAATTGTTATTACTATTTGCATAGCTTAACAATAGGGTGGCAATCTAAAATTGGCTCTCTAGTTTTTTTTGAAACACTTATTAATAATTGAAATGGGAGACTTTTCAAATCTGTTCTGATCAGCCCCCAGGAGTGTGTGCCAGACTGTTTGCTGTTCAGTAATGAAAACAACTATTTATTAGCTGTTTGCTTGCCAGAGAGCCGCAGTGTTAGTCTCAAAATCAGCTTAAACTTCTTACATGTGCAAAGGATTATAATAATCATTGTAGTCTCATTGTTTTCCACTGATTTCAACACATCAGTAATTTCCACGTTATTTGATTCTACTTCTTCAATTTTCAGTATCTTTGACTTCTATTTCATATTTGAAAAAATCCTTAGATTATCTGCCATCAGGATTTCTTGGTTTTTGTAAGTTGCCTATGGCAGGGTTTCGTGAACCTCTTTTGTAAGGCTCTCTCCTGCCGTTCCTTATCTGAATACTATGTCTCAAGTCTCATGAAGAGATTTGTTTCTCTCCAAGGTTTCCCATCTCAGTGTGGATCCACCATCCATCCCGCTGCATGACTCAGACTCCGGAAGCACTCTGTTTTACCCCTTATCCAATCAATTTTTAGTTCCCAATGATTTTACCACAAAAATATATTTCTTTAATTTACCTACTTGTCTTTATTCACCACTGTTAAATGACTTTAGCAGAGACGCCTATTAATCCCCTGCTCTGTTTCTGATTTTTTTGATAGTGATAGGATTTCTAGCTGTGCATAGAAGTATTCATCATGAGATATGAGTTCCTAACATCCCTTGTAGTTTGATCTGGACACGCGATTAAGATCTGTTCAATATGTACCGAGGAAAAGTGATGTGGGTTGCATGTAGACCATGTCTCTCAAAAAAGTCTTGTGCCCCTTCTATCCTTGTCCATTTCTTGCTTACTGGAAGGAAGATAACAGTGTTGAATCACCTTGGGCAGTACAGACCAAGACATCTTACAAAAGAAATTGACACAGAGCATTGAATCTTTGTTTAACATAGTTAATTTTAATATCCTATTTTTACTGTACTCTCTGGGCAGAGCCAGACGTTGGTCAGTCTTCTTTATTGAGTGTACAATTAAGTCCCGACTCCCAACTACTTCCTTTATGGACCTCTCACATTCCAGGCCCACCCGCCTCATTGCCCTAGTGCCAGAAACCAGACAACTAGGGACAGTCTTTATATCTCAGAACCCACCGAAATTATTCAATTCATCCAATCCACAGGGATCCCTGGATACCTAGCTAACACTACTCCATGTGCCATCTATACACTGTCCCCCACAGCTCCAGGGTGCTGTTACCTTGTCCCCACATATAACCCTCTGTGTGCCTTGCCTGGCCGACCTCCTATTTAATGCCTCAAGTACGAAAGAATTCTGCCTTTCATCTATCCAAATGTCGTAGTGCTGTTTCCCATCATCACAAGATACTTTAAATTTTTTTTTTCAACGTTTTTTTATTTATTTTTGGGACAGAGAGAGACAGAGCATGAACGGGGGAGGGGCAGAGAGAGAGGGAGACACAGAATCGGAAACAGGCTCCAGGCTCTGAGCCATCAGCCCAGAGCCTGACGCGGGGCTCCAACTCACGAACCGCGAGATCGTGACCTGGCTGAAGTCGGACGCTTAACGGACTGCGCCACCCAGGCGCCCCCACAAGATACTTTAAATCGTATAAAGCATCTTTCCACTTTGGAACCTGATACTCTGGATTATAACTTCTTTTGACTATTTTGTGCCTTGACCCTTACGTGCATAAGAAGTGTGCTTCTATGTTTCAGTACTATTTGTGTTTTGATCTTTGTTAAAGGGACTTAACATGTGTTAAATACTATATTAAGCATAATTATGGCTTCCAAAGTAGCTTCATGCACAAGGAACTTTGAACATGTAATTAAAATTACTGAGTAGTTGGCATTGAAACAGAGAGATGATCCTGGATTATCTGAGTAGTCCCAATGTAGTCAAATAAGCTTTGTGATGATTAATATTATATGTCAGCTTGGCTAGTCTATGGTGCCAGATGTTTGGTAGTCTAGATGTTGCTGTCAAGGAATTGTGTAGAGGTAATTAGTATCTAAAATCAGTTGACTTTGGGTCAGGGCAAGAAAAATACCATATGATTTCACTCACTGGAATTTAAGAAATGAAACAGATGAACATGGGAGAAAAAAAGAGAGAGAGGGAAGCAAACCATAACAGACTCTTAACTATACAGAATAAAGTGAGGGCTGCTGGAGAGGAGGTAGTCAGGGGATGGGCTAGAGGATGATGGTTAGTAAAAGACATATAACTTGTGTTATATGTCAGTGATGACTCACTAAACTCAATGCTGCTGCAACTAATATTACGTTGTATGTTAACTAACTAGAATTCAAATAAAAACTTGACACATAAAAAATCAATAAAAGTATATGGATCATATAAATTATCGGTGAACTTTAAGTAAAGGATATTACTCTTGATAATGTAGATGAGGCTTGTTTCATCGGCTGAAGGCTTTACGATTGCAAATTTCTCAGAAAAGAAGCAATTCTTTCTCCAGGCTCTAATATAGAAATCCTGCCTGAGATCCAGCTTGGTGGCCTGTCCTACACATATCAGACCCAAGACTCTAACTTCAACTTTTAACTGAGTTTCCAGCCTTCCATGCAGTAATACAGTTTTGGGACTTACAACCCTCATCATCATGTGACCTTGTGAGCGAATTCCTTAAAATTCCTCTCTCTTCTCTTTCCCTTTTGTATAATAATATAATATAATATAATATAATATAATATAATATAATATAATTTCATTAATATCATTAATATACAATATATAATATAAATAGTGATATGATATAACATAACAACATAACAACACAATATAATAATGTACTATAAGGTGATGTAATGTAATGTGAAATCTGTTCTTCTGGAAGACCCTGGCTGATTCAAGCGTTTCAAAGCAGAGGCAGAAAGGAAAACAGAGACATCAGAACACAAGAATTTGATGTGCTATGCTGTCTTGAAGATGCAAGGGGTCATGTTTACGAAAACGAAGCTCAGCCATACAACCACAAGACTCTGAATTCTAATTAAATTCTGCCAACATCCAGAACGAACTTCGAAGCCCCTTTCCAGAGCCTCTAGATACAGGATTTTTTTGCTTTGGCATCATGTTGGTGACATAATTTAAATAAATAGGAAAGAGTAGACTATATGTGATTAGCTACATCACCATTTTCCAACATACTTACTAAAACATTTAAGTCCTGAAATATCACATATATTTTGAGAAAAACTGTCTACAAATGTTGAAAGTCATTTTTTCCTCTATTATTTAACTATGAGGCTGGAATTTAAAATATTTGAACTTAAAAACTAGAACACTAGTATTTTTTAAACTTTGAAGCAGTTTTTATTTAAAAGTATAAATTGTGTCCCCATGGAGACTAACACTTTCTTTTTATGAGGCTATTAGTTAAGCTCATATAAAATAAGTATCTATCCGTGGCTAGGATGACCATATGTCTCAATGCATCCGGGTCAGTCCTGATTTGAACATAATACTAGCATAATTATTAATAGCATCCCTTTAACTGTCAAATGTGTCCTAATTTTTCCAATATATATATATATATATATATATATATATATATATATATATGGTCACTGTTCTTATCATACAAAAAAAGCCTATTCATCCTGTGCTTATATATTTACACACACATTTAAGTATGTATGTATGTATGTATGTATGTATGTATATATGTGTTTCTGTATCTGCTTGTTCGTGCTTTATTTATAAAGTGGCCATTATTGGCAGGGAAAAGTATCAGTATGAAATATCGTAATGTTAAATAGATGATTTCAATTGGATGGTATATAAAACAAAAGCTAGGTGAGCATGCACTCAGGTAAAGAGGGCATGAGAGAGAGCCCCTGAAATCCTGGAGGTACTATCTACCTTATACAGGAAGGGAGCCTTTAGAGAGCAGGGACAAAGACCACCAGTGGGAGAGCCCTGTGAAGTGGTAAGAACGTAGCACCATGGGCATGCAAACATGAGACAGTGAAAAATGATAAGGGAGTAGTGTACATCCTTGGACTGCATGAAAAGAGAAGGAAGGGCAAATGGAACTGATGGACATACACCCCCAGGGGAACCTCAGAATGCTAATTTTGACAGAGATGAAGATATGAACTTCACGTTGTTACAAGTAACGCGAGGTCAGAGCTACCTTAGTTTGACCATTAACTAAAATACAACCCAAGTTTGTATCTAATTTGGTGAGATAAATCATCCCAGTTAGACAAGCAGGTGAATTAGTAAGTGGATAGATGGATGGATAAAAGGAGGGAGGGAGAAAGAGATGGCAAAATGTAGATATAAACATTAATAACAGGGCAGGCATGCCCCATGATTTCTAAACATTTAGTTCACAAGCTAACTTCCAGAACAAAATCTTGTCAGTTCCATCTACTACTACTGACAAATATTAGTGATGTTTTATAGTCACTTTTGTTTCAGCCATTTAGTCGTTATTCCTTGGAGTGCTTGACACTCCAAGGTGGTTTTTTGTTTGTTTGTTTGTTTTTAGAAATTAAAAAAAAAACTGTTTACTTCATCATTTGTAAAAAGTGAAGATGCTATGACAAAGATGAAAGTTCTAAGAAGCTTAGGGCCATGATTGTAGGGGCGCCTTGGTGTCTCAGTCGGTTAAGCATCTGACTGTTGATTTCAGCTCAGGTCCTAATCTCATGATTCATGAGTTCAAGGCCTGGGCCTGGTTCTGCACTAACAGAGCAGAGTCTTGGGATTCTCTCTCTCTCCCTCTCTCTCTCTCTCTGCCTCTCCCCTGTTGGTGCCCTCTCTCTCTCTCTCCCTCTCTCAAAATAAATAAATAAACTTGAAAAGTAGGAGCCTAGGACTATGATTGTATTGAAAGTAAAATAAAGTGATGAAAAAACGATTAAATGTATCCATGTGAATGAACCAAATTATATAGTAGGAAAGATTCTGAACGACAAGGAATGAATGATACCGAATGTGGAAAGTTCTATGAGTATGCCATTGACAATGATTATCAAGACAAATTTATGATTAAAAAAAGGCAACATAAAATAAGAGAAGAAAAAAGAACACTACGTAAGTAGACATGAGCCCTACATTTTATCAAAGCAAAACAAAATCTTAGTTACCCCTTAAAACAAAGAATCAAAAGGAGGAATTACAACATTGCAAACTTGTTCCAGATAGCTTTATAGCTATAAAACTTAACGTAATCCACCATCCCACTATCCCATTCATGGTGATAAAGGCAAATCCATGATCTTTAAGGTGTTTCAACAGCATTATATATATTATCGAAGAGGCTATTTGAGGAGGGAGGAAGAATTATTTGGCTCACCAAACATTTAGTATAAATGAAACTGATTTGCTTTGGGAAAAGATAAGTAAAAGAATGAATATCACAAAGGACAGATTAAGTATTATTGTTAAAAACAGTTGAAGAACTTATTTTTGGAGACCCAGGATTCATTTTTCCTGTGGATCTATTCCCCAGTGTATCTCAGATGACGGACAAGGAAAGAAAGGACAGCACCTAAGTTGTGTGGGTGAAACCCAGAAGTAGTTAAATCATTTAGATCTGTATTTCAGTGGCCAGAACTCAATTACACAGGTACGATACATTCTATCACCAGGGTTGAAGGGACATGTAGTCAGTCTGAGTGCCCAGAACTAAAGAAAATCAGGAGTTAGTGAAACACACTAATATCTTCTAAATAGGTTCCAATACTATTTTAAAACAAGTCTGACAATAAAGTTGTTTAGGAGAAAAAAAAACCTGTATTTCTTTTTGGTTTTGTTTCAACATTCTTTATTAGTATATAGCTGGTTTTCTTAAAACATCATAATAACATTTGCTGTTAACATTTATAAGTTTGGGGGACTCACTGAGGTTTTCCTTCAGCCATGGTAGTGATTAATCCAGTCAACGTTACCATAATATGTGAAGAAAGGGGGTAGTCACACTTTTAGAGTTGAAAGTTCAATGTATGAAATATTTTGGTTTTATTACTGAAATTCCATGTCATTTACTTTTTCTACTTCATCTGGCAAATAGTATTATTAGCCTTTTAATCTAAAATGCTACAAACTTGTCCAATTTTTATACCTGTCCATTATTTATATTAATAGCAGATATTGTGTTATATATTCTAAGGCTATGCTGTTGTGTGTATAAAGCTTCTTAAATTCATGGTGGATTATTCAAATATAGTTCATAAAATAATATGAATTATTCAGTCAGTCTTATATTTAATTGGATGTGAATTGGCTATTAATTTTGCCTCTCAGATTTAATGCTCTTTATATTTGTTTGAGGTATTTCAATTCATTTTATTTTATATGTTTACTTCCAAACATTTTTGCCAATGTATTTCTGTGTGCCTCATCTAAGCACCATATAGATTAAATTAAGTTCTATTTTTGTCTTTCTTTTTAGTTAGACCATGTAATTTATTACATACATTACTACTGTTTCTGTTTTATTTACCATATTTCCATTTTATTTCAGTTTATCTTATGGTTCAGTAGCTATTTTCATATTTTAGTTTCATATTTTTAACAAAAAGCCTATTTTTGTTTAAATTTATCTCTACTTTTAAAATGCTAATGGTTTTCTTTATTTTTATATTTTTCTCAGTGTTATATAGAAAAGCAAAGTAATATGATTTTTTATGTAATGTGGAATCTGATGTACTTTTTGCTATTTCCCTTTATTCTCCAAATCCTTTTTTTTTTTTTCATACTTTCTAGTCCATATTAATTTACTCGGGTGAGAGACTATACTTTCAGGGATCATTTCTATTGTTCACTAATTTGCTTGGGTGAATTGAGCCACTCTACATCCGTATCATATTTTAACAATAAGACACCCCTCAGGGTAGGTAACTTGTTTTTTCCCCATATTTGTGCCATTCTTTTGCATGTAACATTGTCCATTAATTTTAATTCCCACCAGTTTGTATTTATTCCACTTTTCCCATTTTAAGTTAATTACTTTTATTTATTCATGAGTGAATGGAAAGATTTCTATAAGATTTTTTTCTTGCTGATGTATTCATTGTCTCCCAACTCTTAGTAAAAAAGCTTACCAGAGGTCTTCACACAGGTGACAAATGACAGAGTCAGAATTTGAACCCAGGCTGCTGGGGCTCCAGAGCCTGTTTTTGCCAACACTGAGCTGTGTGGCCACATTAACTGGCAATATACCAAAGTGGTTTTGTTGTCTTTATACATGAACAATATTTTGTTTATATATATACATAAAAAGTTTGATAAAGCGTATTCTATCTCAATACCCTTTGCTGTAGAACTCATGTTTAAAATATGCCTTTTGGGGGGGCACCTGGGTGGCTTGGTCAGTTAAGCATCCAAACCTTGATTCAGCTAGGGTCATGATCTCATGGTTTGTGGGATCAAGTCCCGTGTCAGGCTCTGCACTGACAGCATGAATCCTGCTTGGGATTTTCTCTCTCCCTGTCTTTTTCCCTCCTCCCACCCCACACACTCTCAAAATAAATGAAAAACGTTTTTAAAACTCTTTAAAACAAATAAAATATAAAATAAATCTTTTTTTTTTTTCTTTCTAGAAAAATGACAAAGAATTTCCCTGGTTGTTTTTCTGTTTGTTGTTGTTGTTAATTTCTTGTTTTTTGTTTTGTTTGTTTTTTTGTTTTTGTTTTCTTGGTACTTTATCATTCTTTTTTTTTTTAATTTTTTTTAACGTTTATTTATTTTTGAGACAGAGAGAGACAGAGCATGAACGGGGGAGCGTCAGAGAGAGGGAGACACAGAATCTGAAACAGGCTCCAGGCTCTGAGCTGTCAGCACAGAGCCCGAGGCGGGGCTCGAACTCACAGACTGCGAGATCATGACCTGAGCCGAAGTCGGCCGCTTAACCGACTGAGCCACCCAGGTGCCCCAAGGTACTTTATCATTCTTAACCCAGCGTCTGCATTTGCCAACGACCGTGTGGATGAAGTGTTCTTTGCTTCTTTATCATCATGTAAGTACTCCAGCTTTCTCCTTTTGGAAGGCACACTTGGGAATCTTTATCTCTGGCAAAGGTGCAATGTCATGGACCTGATTGATGGTAGATCATCTCCTATTAGATTACCTGGTCTTCTGGCTTAGACATTCAGAAAGGGCACAGGTCAGATGTAAGAGGTTGCATTCTCATTACTCTGACCCCAGTGTTGGACTACTTTTAAACAGACATTCTGGATCTGTTATTGTTGTTATTTTCTTAAATAATAATTGTTCCAGAGGACAATACTATTCTCATCTTTATCACCATTGTTATAGGGATTTAGACTATCTAAGCAAATGATGATAGGAAATGTCAGAACTTTGAGAATATAGTCTCACAAATTGGGGATGACTACCTTTATTTAGTAATTATTTTCCTTAGGCAACTGCCCAAGATTCTGAACACTGTGATTTATTAAGACAGTGTAATTAACCCAATGCCTTTCCTATGTATATCAATATCTATTTATGGTGTGGATTATATATTTAATATTATAGTGTATATGTAATCAGATTATCTATGTTATAGTATATAATATTTATCAGCAGCTGGCCAAACATTTTTATTCTGGTGCAACAATGTGCCTCCTATTAATTTCTTTTTTTTTTTAAGTTTATTTATGTATTTTGAGAGAGAGAGAGAAAGAGAGAGCGTGAGTGGGGAGGGGCAGAGAGAAAGGGAGAGAGAGCAGACTCAGCAGTCTCAGTGTGGAGCTTGACACAGGGCTTGAATTTAGGAACCGTGAGATCATGACCTGAGTCAAATCCAGTGTCGGACCAGGCCACCCAAGCACCCCTCCTCCTATTAATTTCTATGGCCAGTGCGTTCAAAGAAAAGGATTGCCCCTTGACACCAGCCTTTGCCGTATGCCTCACCTCTATGCAGACACTTATCAACTATCAAACATTGGCAAGCTATTACCTTTACACTTTTTGTATTCTTGTTTATCATTTCAGCTTTTCTGTTTTGTTTTTTTTTTGTTCTTCTTTTGTTTTGTTTTTTGTTTTTGGTACTCTTGCATTCTTTTTAGCTTTTCAACATGGCCATGCACATTTTAATAGGAAGTTACCAATGTCACTTATACGGCTTGAGGTCCAGGAACATTTTACTCATTTTATAGAATTGTTTTAAATCAGTCGGATGGAACAGTTTACTTCGACAGCTCTAAATCCTGGCACATTCCATTGATGTCATATAGAGAACTAAGTTCTTATGAGGTTAGAAATTTAAGTCAATTCCGGCTTCAGAGCTTTCTATTTAAATACTGCATTTTCCGTTGGGTAGTTGTAGGCGAGGGTCCCACTGATGTATGCCTAGACCAAAGCTTCATTTCTACAACATACACACAACTTTTCCCATTTTTGTTTACATAATGGAACGTGCTGTAGTGTATGAATAATATCCACTATTTAATCCTGAAGCACAGCATTTCAATTTACTCATTCTTATTCTTTGATGCCTTAATAATACACATATTTCTTTTTTAATGTCTTTTTCTTTTTTTTTAATTTTTTTTCAATGTTTATTTATTTTTGGGACAGAGAGAGACAGAGCATGAACGGGGGAGGGGCAGAGAGAGAGGGAGACACAGAATCGGAAACAGGCTCCAGGCTCTGAGCCATCAGCCCAGAGCCTGACGCGGGGCTCGAACTCACGGACCGTGAGATCGTGACCTGGCTGAAATCGGACGCTTAACCGACTGCGCCACCCAGGCGCCTCTTTAATGTCTTTTTCAATTTAAATTCCAGTTAGTTAACTTAGAGTGTAATATTAGTTTCAGGTGTACAACTTAGTAATGCAACACTTCTGTACATCACCCTGTGCTCATCACAAGCGCATGATAAGTCTCTGACTGACTTATTTTGCTTAGCATAATATTCTCTAGCTCCATCATGTTCTTGCAAATGGCAGGATTTATTATTTTTATGGCCGAATAATATTCCAAAATAGATAGATGATAGATAGATAGATATACAACTTGTCTATCTATATACAAGTATATATACACAAGATATATATAGATATAGATATAGATATATAGATATATATAAATATACAAGTATATACGTGTGTATATATACAAGTATATATACAAGTATACACACACACACACACACACACACACATATAAATACTACTTCTTTATCCATTCATCGATCGATGGACAGTTGGACTCTTTCCATACTTTGGCTATTGTTGATAATGCTGCTATAAACATTGGGGTGCATGGAAACCTTTGAATTAGCATTTTTATATTCTTTGGGTAAATACCTAGTAGTGCAATTGCTGAATCATAAGCTAGTTATATTCTTAACTTTCTGAGAAACTTCCAGACTTTTGTCCAGAGTGCCTGTGCCAGTTTGCATCCCCACCAACAGCGTAAGAGGGTTCCCCTTCCCCACATCCTCACCAACACCTGTTGTTTCTTGTGTTGTTCAGATTCAGTCATTCTGGCAGGTGTGAGGTGGTATCTCATTGTAATTTTTATTGTATTTCCCTGATGATCAGTGATGTTGAGCATCTTTTCATGTGTCTATTAGCCATCTGTATGTCTTCTTTGGAAAAAGGTGTATTCATGTCTTTTGCACATTTAGTAAAAGTTTGTAAATTATTTAAAATGACAGTGTTCTGACCCTCATTTCCTTTTAATTTTGAAAAATGTAGTTTGACTCCCTAGCACAGACTTTTATATGTTCATTTACTTATTCTATCAACAAGTAGATATCATATATTTGTATTACTTGCTTTAGAAATGCATAGATTAAATAGGCATTGTTCCTGGTCTCTCATGGTTGATTTTACTGAACATTCACAAAATATTTAAAATCTAATGAGAGAGAGAGAGAGAGTAATAAAAATCCTAAGTTTTTAGCAGTACTTACACGGGAGGTTAGAACAACTAAATGGAACAGGGAAACCTTATTTTTATAGCTAATCCCTAAATTTGCTCTTGGTGGATAAATTGAATTTAGATATATGTCAATGTCCAATAAGGCATTTCAACTTGATCAAGAGTTGACGGCAATGAAAATAACTTGTTTTGTATGTCTTATATTTTATCGTCTCTTTTGTTATTCACTCCACATCACATTAGAGAGACACAGCCAAAACACCACAGAATTTGTGTACTTCAGTTTAAATCTATTCTTTTCTTCGTGTCGTTTTTAAAGCCAATTGCTCTCATGGCATTCCATACTCTGATGTTCTCAATAATCCCAGTATATCCTGAGAACAACAAACCAAGACTCTCATAGCAAGTAGCCTTGAAAAATGTCTTTCATAATCAACAGGTTTATCCCAGATGGACAATTATTTTCCCTCTAGTCTGTTTGGTAATGAAGACTGATGTGTCTTTTGTTTTTATGTTGTTGTTGTTATTTTTTATCATTGTCTATGAAAAATTATGTGTAAGCAACTATTTTATGTCACTGTGACATTAGTGTGAGCCTATCTCATATTTGCAATATAAATGGTATTAATTTTATATGACATTTTGAGAGTGATAATTCAAGGGTTAATGACAGTGAAGAATGTAACTGAATATAATTCATTCTCAGAGTAATATAGAAATACCATTAAGTGACTGTTAAAAACATATCCCTATAAATTCTATTAGAAAAAAAATGTTGATGATAAAACCTTAGGGAAAACTAGATTGTTTCCATAGTAAGTAATTCTGTGGAAACAAATTTAAGACACATACACTTTGTTCTACTGGGGTTTTGAATAACTCAACAGAATATTTCAGAAGAAGCCACAAGTGTGTTAGGAAAAGAAACTAATGCATGGTAGATGCCAGACTAATCAAGGAAAACAGTACTACAGCATATGTTGTTTTCTCTGTAGAAAAATCCAAATGGGACATTCTGATGACTGAGGCTGAAATTAATTTTATAGGCATTAACATTTGTGGGTGTTTCACACATGCAAGTACAGAACATTTCCCTTGATGGTAGAACAAAATGTGCGTATCAAGAGGGACATAAACTGAAACTCACAGCTCCTTCCCATCAAGAGTTTTACATCAACCTTGTTTTGGTTATTCTTCCCAAATTTATACAAAACATTTGAGTAAAATAATGGTGGATATTTTAAAACTAAATGAATACTAAATGGATCAATATTGCTCAAACATTTATTTAACCTCAAGAAGGGTAGTATTGGTTGGTCGGTTGGTTGGTTGGGTTTTGAGAAGCACATATTGACATACCTACAGATATATGCTTTCTATTCTTCACATTTATGTGTTTTTTGGTCATAGTAAAATATGAAGACATATTTAAAATTAATCCATAAGTTGAAAAGGTTAAACTTTTAAGGAGCTTCATTAAGAGTCACTGAGGTTTAGAGAATGAGGAGTATGGTGGTCAGAGGTCACATCACTGAAAATATGTAAAGGTTAAGCAGTAAGTTATTTTGTGAGCAGACACTCATTGATTTAGGTCATTCATTTTAGCGTTTTTTTTTTTAATATCTTATTATTTTTTTTTGGCTTTCCTTTTGTCTTATTTCATCTTTCTCTTTATCTTATGTTCTTTTATTCCCTGTATTGAGATTATTATTTACATTAAATTTACCTCTATGTGCTAAGAACTTATGCATTGTTATTAATAATTTATTTAGCCCATAAATTTTAGTAAGTATACTTAGCATATCAAATGAAAAGGAATCTTCATTTCTAGCCTAGGTAGATCACATCATTCATCTTATAATACTTTAACTTCATTATTTTCCCATTATGTGTATGCTATTGTATTACATTGATGCATTTATTTGTATTTTGTATTTATATATTGTTGTTTAATACAGCCAATGTTTGCATAGAATTAGCAATGTATTTACCAATTCTTTGTTCCTTATTTCTTCTATAGCTCAGAATTTTATGTCTGAGTAACAGTGTTTTGAAATATTTTTCATTAGGCTCTATTTTGAGAAAACTCTGTCCATGTTTTCCCATTCCATTTATATATAATTTATATGAAAACGCCAAGGACTTATAATAACTAAAGAAAATATGAATATGAAATAGAAGCTAAAAAGCAGTTCCTATCAGAGATATGATAGCAATAATTAATGCACTGTAAGAAAAGAAATATTGATCAATAAAACAAAATAGGGAGTCCATAAACAGAACAGCAGTGTATAATAACCTGTTTCTAATAAAGATACCATTGCAATTGAATGGGTCATAATACATAGTTCTGGCTTATTTGATTATCTGTGTAACTTGAGATCGATTATATACCTAAATGTGAAAAGTAAAACAATATGCTTTCCAGACAAAATTAGAGGGAACTATATTTATGGGTTTGAGTTCAATAACTGTCTCTTAAACATGATAGTTTTCCAGTGCTGCTACAAAAGTTACCATAACCATAAAGGTTCAAAACAACACAAATACCTTATCTCACAAATCTGAGGACAGAATTCCTAAAATCAAGATATAGGGAGGACTGCATTCTTTCTGGATACACTGGGGAAACTTTTATTTTCTTAGATTTTCCCAGTTCTACAAGTCACAAGGATTACATGGGTAAAGGCAGCCTTCTCCATCTCCAAAGCCAGTACTGTGGAATTGTTAAGTCTCTCTCCTTCTCTCTTCTCTCTCGGTTCCCTCTTACAAGGGCATTTATGAATATGTAGGGCCCACCGTACAATCCAGAACAATCTCTGTATCTCAAGATCCCTAACTTAACCAACTTAATCACACCTGCAAATTCTTTTTTTGCCCATATGATGACATATTCAGATTCAGGAAATTGGACTGTGGAAATTTTGGGGGATAACTTCTGGTCCTGAGAGATTCATGTCCATCCACATATAAACACTCTCCCATTCCTACATTCTGAGAGTCTTAACTCATCAATTCATAGCCTAAGATTTAACTCGATCTCTAGCAGCTCAAAAGCCTCCAATCTTGTAATCCAAATCAGACTGGTATGATTATTCCTGGAACAAACTTCTACTCCATTTGTGGGCTACGAAACTAGACAATATGTTATCTGGCTCTCAAAATATAATGTTGGGACAGACATAGTATAATAGTTATAAAGGATACCCTGTGAAAAGTGAAAATATGTAAGGACAAAAGGAGTCACATATCAAACAGTTTTGAAATCAGGCTAGGCAAGCAGCATTAGGTGTTATGGTCTAGTAATAATTCCCTGTGGCTCAAAGCACCCTCATCTAACTCATAGTTCTTCCCTTGGGATCATCTATCCTCCCTCAGGAAGAGTATTATGTGTTTATATCTGATAAATTTTATCTATCTATTTCCTTCCCGTAGAATTTTCGGATTCTTAACACCCTTCTTTTGTTTTATGTTCCTTCTGTCCCTTGTAATCCATGCTGGCAGTGTCTCTGCTGGTGAGACATTTTCAATAACTTTCTGGGTTTCCTGTGTATTTTGGAGTAACTCACCAGTTTAGACGAAAGGCTCCTCTGTTAATCTTTCCCAGATCATCTTGTCTCTATTTCCGGTTTCTTTTCTAATATGGCTAAGGAGATCGATAAATTGTATGCTCAATCTATTGAAAGAGACATTTTATGATTGAATAGTCTGATCCTTCCAGGGCACCAGCCAAAAGTTGTCCAACTACATCCCCAGATTTCTCTACAGAGCATGTTTCCCGACAGAGAGTCTCCTAATTGTAGCATTTTTTGAAATAATTTGGTTAAACTGAGAACTTTCATAATCATGAATTCCTGACTACATTTTGCTGTCCTGTTCTTCCTTCCTTTCCTATGTAAGCAACATTTCACTATAAGCAGCAAGAAGAAACTAGGTCACACTTTTAACACTTTGTTTGGAAATCTCAGCTAGATATCCAAGTTCATCACTTCCAAGTTCCACCTTTTATCAGCTACAGGATGTAATTTACAGCTAAGTAAGATTTCTTCCACGGTATTAAAAGGATTTCTTCTCACCCAGTTTCCAAGAGCACGCTCTTCCTTTGCTTCTGAGTCTCTTCCAGCTGTTTTTTCAATGCCCACATTCCTACGCCAGTTTATGACGATGTAAGTACTCTTTAAGGCACGGTAGATTTTTCTCTAGCATGTTCCTCGCTTTCTGAGTTCTCACTAGCAGGCTTCTGTGTATCCACATTTTGCTAACAGTCTGTTCAAAGCAAACTAGCCTCTTTCTATCATGTTTTTCAAAATCTTTCATGCTCCACCCTTTACTCAAACGCTAAAACAATCTGAATTTGTAGGTGTTTGTTAGCACAGAACTCACCTCCTGGTACCAAAATCTGTATTAGTGTCCTGCTCCTGCTTCACATCTGACTGCAAATGCAATAGCTTCAAATACACAAGTGCATTATGAAGCCAGAAGTGCTGTAATCAGCCTGTCAGCAAGGCTACATTCCTCCTAGAGGCATGAGGGAGAACCAGTAACTTAGCATTTTCCAGTTTCCACAGGCTTCCTGAGACTTTGGCTTGTGGCCCTTCCCCGCATCTTTGACACCAACATCACTTCTTATGACTGTCACTCCTGTTGTCTCATCTTTTCTGACTCATATTATGTCTCCCTCTCATAAGGATGTTTGTGATTACATTGGGCCCATCCAGATAACCCAAGATACTCTGCACATCTCAAGACTTTTCAATCAGCCTGCAAAGTCCCTTTTGCTAAATTGGTAATCTCTTCATAGGTTACAGGGATTAGGATGTGGCTGTGTTTATTTGTTTGCTTAATGGAGAGGGTGTGGTTCTCCCTATGACATGATCTTATTATTAAAATAATAATGAGCTAGAAAGGACAGATACTTTCAAATTCATTAAATAAATAATTTTTTATTAATCAAATACATCATAAAGTAAATGAAAAGACAGAAAAACAGGCAGGGTGAACATACACCTGTCAAGGACTCCTAGTCACTACACATAAATAATTTTTGCAGGTTAATGAGAAAATAATATTTAAAAAATGGTCAGCATGGACAAATCTTTCATAAGAGAATTTTTTTTTATTTGTTTATTTTGAGAGAGACAGAGAGAGAGAGAGAGAGAGAGAGAGAATGGGCAGAAGAGAGGCAGCAAGACAGAGAGACAGAAGATCCAAGGCAGGCTCTGTGCTAACTGCAGAGAGCCCGATGTGGGGCTTGAACCTACAAACTGAGAGATCATTACCTAAAGCAAAGTCAGAGGCTTAACCAACTAAACCACCCAGGTGCCCCCACAAAAGAATATTTTTAAATCAGAAACAAGCACATAAACTTAGTCAATATTATTAGACATCAGGGAAATGCAATTCCATGTTGAAATAACATCATATACAAGTTCCACCTTTAAAAGCTACTAATTTGGCTACAATTTAGTTATTTGCCAATACGCAAACTAGAATTTTCATAGTTTAACATTTCTTCACCGTGGAGTTTTTCATCAGTTTTTTTAAAATATTGCTTTAAAATATTATTTACCTTGATCACTGAATATTTTGGAGCCCCCAGATGACTCTTATTTACCTCACCCAAGTCCCAGCCCTAATTTAAAATACAAAAAAGATAAAATCAATCAATAATAATAAAGGTCAGAATACTGGTTACCTTTTGGGAAGGTGGCATTGATTAGAAAGTACCTTTAGGAGACCTTTGGGTTCAATATAATAATTGTGAGTTTTGGTTGTTGGTTGTAACTATGTTAAACTTCATCAAACTATATTATCTGTACATTATACCATGTAAAATTGTAAAAAAAAACAGTTAAGAATCTGGATATTTAAAAAAATAATAGGTTTTCAAAATGTGCCTAGTATCTTCATATCTTCTTTCTTATTTTCAGTTGCCCATTCTGTACCCTCAAAAAAGTTAATCAAAATTTCCATGTCTCCCATGAGGGGATAAACTTATATTTTAGCATGCTTTTATATTGGGAATTTAGAATTTGGTAATCATATTTCTGTGGGAGGGGGTTTCTATTAGATTCCAGAAATTGTAGGTACTCTACAGTTTATTTCATGTTCTCTGCTTCTTGAAAAGCCATGAAAAACACAAACTCAAATTATCTTATGTTGAAACTGACTCTATTTAGTGTTCTTCTTGCTTTGATGTGTTATTGATCCCCCTTAGTTCTTAGTCTCTGAAAAAATTCTTATTTTCTTTATACTTTATTATTATTATTATTTTAATGTTTATTTATTTTTGACAGAGAGAGAGAGAGAGAGAGAGAGACAGAGCATGAGTGGGGGAGGGGCAGAAAGAGGGGGAGACCCAGAATCGGAAGCAGGCTCCAGGCTCCGAGCTGTCAGCACAGAGCCCGACGCGGGGCTCAAACTCACAAACCATGAGATCATGACCTGAGCCGAAGTCGGACCCTTAACCGACTGAGGCACCCGGGCGCCCCTATACTTTATTATTGAAAACAAAAATATACATATCTGTCTGTTATGGACTGAATTGTGTCTTCTAACGACCAGTCCCTAAATTCATGTGTTGAGATGCTCACCCCTAGAACCTCAGAATATGATTTTGTTTACAAACAGAGTCTTGAAAGAAGTAATTAAGGATGAAGGGTATCATGTGGGTGGACCCATATTCGAAATGATTGGTATCTTTATATGAAAAGGAAGTGATATCAGGGATCCATGCACAGGGAGAAAAAGTCATCTGAGGACACACAAAAAGACAACCATCTACCATCTATAGAAAGAGGCATGAGGAAAAACTAAAGTTGCGGACACCTTCGTCTTGAATTTCCAGACTATAGAACTGTGAGAAAGAAAGTTTCATTGCGTAAGCCACCTTATCTGCCCTGTATTTAGTTGCGTCAGCCCTAGAAAATGCACTATCATTTTTTTGTTCTTTTGGGGGAAAAAAAGTGTGTTTTAACTAAAGTAGTGCTGGATTAATGCAAAATTATGGAATGTCCAATTTTAAAGTATATGTTTAAAATATATAATCTGCATGAATATATGGACTTGGGATTTAGATTTGATTTTTTTTTTTTTTTATTTGACTGAGAAGTCTGAGTAGACCTTTTTTCTTCAAAGGATTTTGTCTCAGACTGTTTGGGATCTACAAGAATTTTTCTTTTTCAAAACTTTTTTGGTTTTTCAAAACTTTTCTTTTTTTTAAGTTTGAGTATCTTTCTATTGTATTTCAATTCTGCCCTTGAAAAAGACAATTAATTTGTGAGTTCTCTTCTTTCTTATACAGGTATTTATGCTGTAATGCGACATAATATATTCCTGAAAAACTTTATATTTTCTAAGAGTGAGAGATGAATGAACTCTGACAGAAAAGATAGGACAATCAAAATCTTGGTGGCTTTGTGGTGTGGGGAAGAAAGACAAAAGAAAACTTAATTTTCCTTACTATTTTACTTACTATTTTCAAGCCCGTGGCAGGTCCTTGAAACGTGGACAGTGGCCTTCCCCTAGGAACTCAGCTGCCTCAATGTAAATATTTTGCCAAGGGTGAAAGGCAAGGTTGGCTTAAAATTATTCTGACCTCCAGCATCCTGTAAGTCTCTTTTAACATATAAAAATTCCTTTGCAAACTTGCTTTATCTCTACCCCCTAAGATATATGTTAGCATTCATCCTCAAAGCATATGGCCCACTGATACACTGAGGGACTCATTACTAAGATTTTATTACACAGTAATAAATGACCTTTTCCTAACAATAGCTAGACCCCTCAAAGTCCTGAAAACCTTGCTTTCAAATTCCTTAGAGACTTATGCTATCCCAACTCCTTCCCAATTTGAAAGTACATAATCAGTCACCTGTCACAACCCCAGTGCAGTTCTTTCTTTCCAAGGGCCCTGTCCCTGTGCTTTAATAAAACCACCTGTCTGCACCAAAGACACCTCAAGAATGCTTTCTTGACCATTCTCTCTAAACCCCACTATTTCCACATCATTTGTAAACGAAGCAGTTATAATAGTAATTTTTAAATTCCTTGAGAAAACAACACTGAAGGGGCGCCTGGGTGTCTCCGTTGGTTAAAGGTCCTGCTCTTAGTTTCCGGTCTGGTCATGATCACACCGTTTCGTGAGTTCGAACCCTGTGTCAGTCTCTGCTCTGGCACCGTGAAGCCTGCTTGAGATTCTCTCTCCTCTCTCTCTGCCCCTCCCCAGCTTGCTCTGTCCCTGTCTCAAAATAAATAAATAAAGATAAAAAAGAAAGAAAACAACAACAGAGTTTAAAGGGATGCAAAATACTAATGAAGGCATATACTTTGTTTCGTAAATATATTAAGTTCACCTTCAAACTTTTGGTAAAGGTAGCTTGAATGAAAATGCATGCAAGGCAAGGAAAGGTTGAATAAGCTGGCTGTGACACATACACAAAGATCCCACAGTTGACGTGGGAAGCACTTTCTCTATGGACCACGTGGCTAACCTGAGCGAAGAGGAAGAAAGCAGGCTGAAGGTGTGTGATGAATCACTGTGTGCCTCTGCCCTCCTCAGCAATGTTAATATACGTGCAGTCCGTTGCTATCACTAGGTGGTTCAAAATATTAACAGGCTGGAAAATAAAAACCGTTATCCAACGTGTCTTCTGCATTATATTCACATCACTCCCCTATTCATCATTTATATATGAAAGAATTTGCATAACAGAGATGCATGTTTTAACAGAACAGAATGCAAAAGCTTTCAGAATCTCAGCGTCTGATAACTTTGCGCTTTCATTGTTTCCCCCCTTAGCTGCAGGCAATGAAGGCTAGATCCGTCTTCTGCATTATCTCAAGAAACAGTTTTACCAAATGCGCGAGGGTATCCTTCTCCTATGCCTTTGATAAATATTTCTTTGCCACCAGCTGTGTGAATTGGTAAGCCGTTTTTGTAGCAAATGTCTATATTAGGAAAGATAACACAAGCAGCTATAACAAACTCCAAGCTTTCAGTGGATTCCTATGTAGAAGTTTAGTTCTTATGCTCTTAAAAGTTCAAGATGGAAGTTTGGGGGTCAATTTGAGGGTGAATAACTTCTGCTTTACAAATTCAGGAAGGGATTCATCTGAGGGCTACTGTTCCATCTCTGTGCATGACTTTCAAAATAAGTTGCCTTCAGTATTCAGCTACCAAAAAAGGGAAGACAAATTTTCCAAGACAAAAGTGAAAAGGCACAAAGGCTTTTAACCAGTTCAGCCTTGAAGTGAAAGCCATTCCTTTAGCCCACATTCCATTGGTGAAGATTAGTCACATGGCCCCATCCACAGTCTGATACAGCTGGAAGTGTAGTCTCCTACAGGACAGCCACTCCAAGACCACACTTATATAAAATTGAATGGGAAAACTTTATTTATTTCCTTAAAAAAAAATCAGGGGCACCTGGGTGGCTCAGTCATTTAAGTGACCGACTCTTGGTTTCAGCTCAGGTCATGATCTCGGGGGTTGTGGATTTGAGTCCCATATGGGGCTCTGTGCTGGCAGCTCAGAATCCCTGTTTGGGATTCTCTCTCTCTCCCTCCCTCTCTTGCACTGTCTTTCTCTCAAAATAAATAAATAAATAAACTTAAAACATAAATCAGGTAACATCCCTATAGTTGTGCTTGAGGATTTTAAAGAGTAATGGAAACCTTTCAGGACTTGTTTTCCTATTATATTCAACATAAATAAGAACTTATTTTTAACCTTAAGACAATGCAAACTGGCTGAGAATGGGGTCTTTGAAACCAGACAGCCTAAATTTGAAACCTCAATGGGCCACTTTCAATTTTCTTTCAAAAAAAAAAAAAAAAAAAAACAAAGCAAAGCAAAACAAAACATCTAAGCATGGAACTTTCTCTGGTCAAATCTAACAAACACTTAAAGATGAAATGACACCAATTCTCTAAATAAATAAATAAATAAACTAAATAAAAAAAAAAAAACAAAGCAAAGCAAAACAAAACATCTAAGCATGGAACTTTCTCTGGTCAAATCTAACAAACACTTAAAGATGAAATGACACCAATTCTCAAAATAAATAAATAAATAAACTTAAAACATAAATCAGCTAACATTCCTATAGTTGTGCTTGAGGATTTTAAAGAGTAATGGAAACCTTTCAGGACTTGTTTTCCTATTATATTCAACATAAATAAGAACTTATTTTTAACCTTAAGACAATGCAAACTGGCTGAGAATGGGGTCTTTGAAACCAGACAGCCTAAATTTGAAACCTCAATGGGCCACTTTCAATTTTCTTTCAAAAAAAAAACAAAAACAAAGCAAAGCAAAACAAAACATCTAAGCATGGAACTTTCTCTGGTCAAATCTAACAAACACTTAAAGATGAAATGACACCAATTCTACACAATCACCTCTGGGTAATCAAAGATGAGGCAGTACTGCTCTAGCCGTTTTATAGTCGCATTCTCCTAATATAAAAAGCAGAGAATGACAAAGAAATAAAACTTCAGGCTAAAAATTCTCATGAATATAGACATAATCATCCTTAAAAAATATTAGCTATTGGTACCTAGCAATATATGTAAAGGGACAATTAAGAAAGGAAAAAAAAAGAGCAAGAGGAAGAACAATGAAAGGAAGAAAAGAAAGAAAGAGAGTGAAAGAAAGAAAGAAAGAAAGAGGAAGAAAGAAAGGGAGAGAAAGAAAGAAAGAAAGAAAGAAAGAAAGAAAGAAAGAAAAGGAGAAAAAGGTAGGAATAAAGAGAGGGAGGGGGGAGGGAAAGAAAAATGGTGGTTGCCAGGGATTGGGGGTAAGAAATCATGGGGAGTTATTGTTGAATGGGTAGAGTTTGAGCTTTGCAGGTTGTAGAGTTCTGTGAACGGACGGTAATGATAGTTACACAATAGTATGAATGTGTGTACTTAGTGCCACTGAACTTTACCTTTAACAATGGTTAGAGTAGTATATTTTATGAAAATGAAAAATATATAAAAAGATAATAGCAAGTAAGGGTGATTCATCAGAGAAATGTAAGTCTGGTTCAATATTTGAATACTAGGGAATACGATTCAGATTAGTTTATTAAATTAGAAAAAATATAGATGCAGAAAATGCTACAAAATTCAACATCTACTCATGATCATACACACCAGCAACCTAGGTAAAAAAAAGGGATATTCCTCAATGTTATAGAAGACATCCTTCAAAATCTACATGTAAAAGTCTATAGGCTCCAGGATCCTGGGACAATGAAATGTCATATATAAAAATAAGAACTTTGAAGCATGCCTCATACCTGATAAAATTGAAAATGGACCACATAACTAAACATAAAATGTTAAATCATAAAAGCATATATATATAGGAGAAAATCTATATGTTCTATGAAAAAACGTGACAAACTGGACTTCTTCAAAAGTGAAAACTTTTATTCTGAGGAAGACACGATCGATGGAGTGAAATACAACATACATGACTGGGAGAAATTATGTTCTGATCACACGGCTTTATTAGCCGAATAAAGCTAATACATACAGATTGTATAAAATACCCCTAAAATTCAACCACATTCCAATTAAACGATGGATAATATATTTAAAGCAGAAAATAAAGTTGGAAGTTGAAGTTTAGAAAAGCATACCATTATATTATATATGTATATATGTGTATATTTATATATGCCACTTTTTCTTTATTTATTCATCTGTCCTGGATAGTAGCTTCTGTCCTTATTTAGGCTGCAGTGAAGACTGCCTCAATGAATATGGGAATGCAGATATCTCTTGGAGACTGTGAATTTATTTCCTTTGGGAATATACCCCAATGTGGGATTGCTGGATCTATTATATATTTAAATGTATACAATTTTTATTTGTCAATTATTTGTCAATTAACACATCTGGGGAAAAATTAGAAAAAAGAAAAGTAAGCTGCTAGGAAATCTTAAAATTATATATACGTATGTAAGAATTATATTGGTAGGACAAGGTTTTATATTAAGCAGTATTTGAAAGTGGTAATATTAGGAGAGTAGTTGAGGGGCACCTGGGTGGCTCAGTCAGTTAAGTATAGGACTTTGGCTCAGGTCTTGATCTCACCCACGTTGGGCTCTGTGCTGATAGTTCGGAGCCTGGAGTCAGCTTTGGATTCTGTATCTCCCTCTCTCTCTCTGCTCCTTCCCCGCTCACACTCTGCCTCTCTCTCTCTTTTGAAAATAAATAAACGTTAAAAAATTAAAAAAAAAAAGTGAGAGTAGTTGATGTGATGAATGGTTTGATTGATTAATTTCCTTTCATGTAGGTCTTTTGTTGTGTTTTCTGACCCCCAATTTCTTCTAGGTGCTCGTTTCTGTTTTTATTTTTTAAGTTATAATATTTGCAGCAAAGTCTGCTATGGAGCAGTAGGAAGTATGGTACATGTTGGTGGAAGCATGTGTAAGTCTGTTGGTTAACAACATCTAAATATGTATATTAACTTCTGTGGCTCTCATACACCTCACAAATTTTCCAGTCTCTACTCATCACCAACTCTAAAGCTACTTCCATATTTTTAAGCACCCTACTTCCTGCCACCAAAATCTGTATTAGTTTCCTATAGATACTTAAAAAAAAACAGATTTGGTTTAAAAACAACAGAAATTTATTATTTTGCATTTCTGGAGACTAGATCCTAAACCAAAGTGTTGCAAGGATGCACTCCTTCTGGAAACTGTAGGGGGGATTCCATTCCTCACCTGCTCCTTCCAGGTTCTAGTGGCTGCTGAGATTCCTGGGCTTGTGGCCATATCATTCAAATCTCTGCCTCTACCTTCACAAAGCTTTCTCCTCTGCGAGGGTCAGTATCTCAGAACGTGCATTTGGGAGCCATCTTGATAATTCAGGGGAGACTCCTCCTCTCAAGGTCTTTAACTTAGTCATATTTTTTCCCCACATAAAATATTTACTTTTATTCCATATCAGACAATGTTCACCAGTTTTGAGGGTTAGGATGCTAACGTATACTCAGAGTACAGTTCAACCCACTGTAATAAGTATATTCACACAATAGTAAGCGAAAGCTAATGGATACAATTAACATTTTGCAATGAATCTATAATCCCATGTATTTTTATCCATGTTTCCTCATTGTTCTGCACGTTACCTTTTAAAATTGAGTCTATAGTTATAAAATACACTGTTGTGTTGAATTTGATTAATTGAAGTGATGCCAACATTCACATTTCATTATAAGTTTGGGGAAAAAAGGATTTAATCGTTGACTTCATTATGAAATCCAGTGATTTTTTCCCTCCTCTGTGCTCTTTTAGGAACTGAAAATACTTACAGTCACTTTTTTTCTTTATTTCTTTCTTTTTTTCTTTCTTTCTTTTTTTTTTTTTTTTGTCACCATCAGCACTAATTCTTTACTACCTACCAAGGTATCGCTCCTGTCTGAATGAACTGCCTGCTTCTTCTCCATATCTGATCCTCCTCTCTGTGTAACGTTTTGTAGCTTCCCAGAGGCACAGTGCAAGCAATTTATTTTTCTCTGAAATGTTCATTCTAAAAGAAGCCAAAAACTTGTCACAAGTTGAAGGCAAAGGGCGGAAGGATGCTTTAAAAGTGTGAGGTGAGCCAGGGGGCAAGATGGCAGAGTGAAAGAGCACAGTCTTTGAAGTCAGACAGATCATTAGCTGTAGACCCTTGGGCACATGCGGAACTCTCATGAGCTGTAGTTCCCACAAGTGTACAATCAGTGTAATTATGCAGTCAATGCACACGGTTTCTATAAAGATGGTCAGATTCCACATACATGGTTAATATTGGTTATTTAACATTACTGAACTCGGGTGTATAAACAGCCTAGCACAAGGCCTCCAATGAGAGTTTTTTGTTTTGTTTTTGTTTCTGTTGTGTGTGTGTGTGTGTGTGTGTGTGTGTGTATGTTTCATTTCATTTATTTATTTCTAGTGTATTGAGATATAGTTGACATATGGCACTGTGTAAGTTTAAGGTATAAGCATAATACCTTATACATATTGTGAAATGGTGACAACAATAAGTTTAGTTAACATCCATCATTTCATAAAGATAGAAAACATTTAAAAGAAACAAAAAGGTTTTTTTTTCCTTGTGATGAGAACTCTTAGGATCTACTCTCTTAACGGTTTTCAAACATACAACAGAGCAGTATTAACTGTAGTTGTCATGGTGTGGAGTATATTCCCAATATTTATTTCTCTTATAACTGTAAGTTTGTACCTTTGATTACTTTCCTACAGGAGTAGGGAGTAGGCAAATTGGATGAGGAAAACTTTAAAAAAAAAAAAGTAGCTATTCTTTGATCAGCTATGGGATAGAATATTATCATTATGTCATGACAGGTTACAATAACAACACCCAAATCTCAGACACATGGTAAAATAAAGGTAATTTTTTTTTTATCAAGGTCACTGTGGAGTACCATGATAGCTTCTGTTCATAGAAGTCACCCTGGGACTTCAGGGACCCAGCTGGTTAGAACTTGAGACTCAATACCACGCACGGGTAATTTGAAGCATGGTGATAAGTATAGGGTGACTTGTTTTCTGGATTTTAATATCTCCACATTAAAATTACTCATATTACTCCCAATCTCATTTTAAGGGCCCTCATATCACCAGGAACATATCCAAGTTCAAAGAGCATCAGAAGGTGCAATTAAAAGTTTTTAAAAATGTTTTACTTATTTTTGAGAGAAAGAGAGACAGAGTACAAGCAGGAGAGGGCAAAGAGAGAGAGGGAGACACCGAATCTGAACCAGTCTCCAGGCTCTGAGTTGTCAGCACAGAGCCCAACACAGGGCCCGACCTCACAAACCCTGAGATCATGACCTGAGCTGAAGTCGAAGTTGGACGCTTACCAGACTGAGCCACCCGGGCACCCAGAAAGCACAATTTAATCACATAGGAGAGAGCAAGAATATTTATATAATGCTCTCAGAATTATTTCCAAGCATATGAACAAAGGACCTACATTTGGAATATGATTTTTCACTAATCAAATCTTAAGTGTAAAATGGGAAAATATTGAAGTGGAAATAATGCAGAGGATTTTACTAGGATATAACAATAGCAACTTTATGAAATGTGTGAAATTCACTGACATTTTTCCAACTTCATCTCAATCCATGGGGAGATCTGACCAGGAATAAGTACACTCACATGATGAAAATATGCCAGGTTGTAATTGTTAAAATAAAAATTTCCACGGACAATTTACTGACCTGGTAGGCACTTATCCAGTGATTCATGAATTGGACAGCATCCAATCTAACATATAGAAAGGAGCTTTAGATGAGCTGTACAAAATGAAATATTTTTATAGACCAAAATGGGCAGGAACATGGTAGTCATATTTGGGCATCTGCTGATTGATTAAAGCAGAGTTACTTTCCTTACGTGGAGCAAAGGGAAGTCTTGGGACTTGATCACATAACTTGTGCTGAGCAAGTAAGTGCAGACTGACTGTTTGACCTATGCCTTCCTCCTCTGAGAGCCAAGCATCTCTGGTTTGCTGAGATGGGCTTAGCATGAGTGACTCCACCTTGAACCTAATCCGTACATTAACACACGAGATACACAAATAGCAAACTGAGAAAAGAATATTTGTCATTGAAACTCAAAGAGGCCCATTTAGAATATTTATGGAACAAGTAATATGGGTGAGACATTGTCCTACAGTGGTCTGGAGATGGTAGTGAATAAAACAGACACAAAGCCCAGGTGCTTCTCACGTTATAGATCATCTGCTAATGTTGGTTATTTAATATCAAAAGAAAAATAAGTTTGGATTTTTGTTATACGAAAGAGGCACCACATACTAATTCCATGAGATTTTTCTTGCGAGTAAAAGGCTGAGGGGGATATCCAAAACCTCTAGTGTATAGAATGGTGTATAGAAGGTATAGAATAGGCAAACATCAACTCTACGTCCAGGCTGAGATTAAATTAGGGTCACAACCATTCCAACTATTACCAGTTAGGAGACCTTTGGTAAGTCACCTTACCAATCTTTGGCTTTGGTAACTGGCAACTGTAGCTGATGATGAGAATGAGGTCTTTCTCAAAGCCTATTGTTAATGGTCTAATGACCAATAAATGGTCTAATACACATGAAAACACTGAGAACAGTGCCTGGCATAAAATATTCTTAAATCTCCCTGTTAGGTATTTGGGAATGGCAAATGAATATGTAAAATAAGATATTTCTCATCCAGAAATAAGGCAAATGGAAGCCTTCCATCACCCTCTCTTCAACGTCACCATAAAGAACTGTTTCCATTGCACTTTGGGGTGATGGAATGGTAGGCGTTCATTGTTAATCACCAGTAAAAGTTGAAAACTTCCCAGAGATTTGCCGAACATTTCTTTGGAAGGGTGAAAATCGGTTCCTAGCCCATCAGTAGTAGTTGAATTGATGCTCTGATTTGATTTGTTCAGTAGCTTGATTTTGCAATATGTGGATTACCTTATTAGTGTATCATGTCTTCCTCACTAGAATGTAAGCTCCATGAGGCAGGAATTTTATCTATTTTCTTCTATGTACCCAGTATCTAGAATCTAGAATACAGTCTGACTATATATGGTAAAACACATATTTACATTCACGATTCGGTGAGCAAATTCATCTTTCTCAAATCTTTCTGAGACTTTTATAGAGACAACCTCCTAGTAAAGATTCCACCTTTAAAAATCTCCTTGATTTGAGAATTTCTGACAATGTATCAGACTGTTTAACTCTTAGTGATTAGAATTTCCCCTTTTTAAGTGGTGGATTGCCACGGATGCCAATTATATTTTCATGAAGAGAAGCAGTTGGATGTGCAGGCAACTTATTTTTGGTTGAATTTCTAAAAATAATTGTTTTCACCTGAGTTGAATTTGGTTTCCTTCCAAGAGCAGGGATGCATGATAAATCATATGGTTGTCTTCAAAACTGGGTCCATGAAAGGTATCATTCACACACAGTAAAAGAAAACTTTTTGGATTTACAGTTTTGCCAAATATATAAAATTGGGTAAACACCACCATAATTAAGATATAGCACATTTCCATCACCCCCAAGGTTCTTTGTGTCCCTTTTGTTCAATTTCCTCCTTTCATGCCCACCCTGTAGCCACTAACCTGAAAATGGTTCTCATAGTTTTGTCTTTGAGTCTGCCATATAAATAGAATCAGATGGTTTGTAAATGATATTTGAATTTTGATTCTCTTTTGGACTTCTGCATTCTAAGTGGATTCAGAATTCTGTAATTTGGCTGAAAAAGAAGTGGTGTGTGTGTATGTGTATGTGCGGAGACAGAGAGAGAACGTGTAAGGTGACAAAAATACTGACATATTACAAGTGGTTTTATATTGTGGTGACATTTGCTTTTTTGTCATGAGCAGTTGATCATTTGGCACATGGTTTCCTTGTATACAGCTTTTGTTATCTGGTTTAGCAATCCATGACTAAAATATTTGAGGCGTAAACATAAATATGACAAATGGAGTTTTTCAAAATGCTTTATCATCTCTCTATCTCTCTGTCTTTCTATCATCTCCCTCTCTCTTTCTCTAAGTGATCTCCTCTACTCCCTCTTACCACCCCCCATAGATCAGCAGTTCACTATAATTTTCTGTTTTAATATAAGCATTCTCCTCAGGTCACAGAAGCTTTTTTTTTTTTTCTTTTGATCAGCATTGATGCTTGTCTCTCTCTTGACCAATATTATGCCTTTCATTAAATATTTGCTTATACATCATTAGTTTTGAGAAAAAAAAATGTATCTAGATTTCAAAAGAAAGCTTTCTACTCATCAATTCCTCACAGACAAATAATTCATTTTTTTTTCTCAGACTATGGAAATAAGATAACAATATTTTCTTTGGAATCTGTGGTTTCCTGCTTAGTGAGATTGCTCAGCAAATCAAATGATACAATGAGACATAAGTCAAATTAGGAATCACTGTGCAATTGCAAAGCGTCATTTTCTCTGCCATTATTCGAACTGTCCCTTGTTCTGCTGAAAGTTTCCTGACTGGTTAAATCTTCTAATCTTCCTCTGCTCCAAATTCATCCCTTGCCTAGCTCTAAGTTTTATCTTTTTAAAACACAGTTCTAATCCTATTATTGTCCTGCTAAATTTTTCTTGATAGTCTCTCTCCACTGACCTAACTAAACCCAGATTTCTTATCCTGTCACTTAAAACCTTCTGCAAGATGGTTCTAAAAAAAAAAAAAAAAAAAAAAAAAGTTCTTTGTTTTATCTTTCCATTTCATTCCGACACATCCTTATGCTCTCATTATACTGCATTCTGTGCTATTTGTAAAATGAACCCAAACTTTGTCTTCACTTGGAAGACCCTGGCACATTTGTAATGTGAAGTATTAGTTTCCTTCAACTAAACAGGAAGGGAAGTAGACAATATCAAATTTCTAATTTTAAGATGCTTTTGAGTTAAGAAATAAGTAAATAATAGCTATATTATTGTGTTATTATTTTAGTTAGCTATTATAAATCATATTTAGATTAAAGTTGATATTATTAAGCATTTCTTGTATGCCAGGTATGTGTTTGGTAAATGATTATTATAACAAACAATAATTGCAGTATTATCAATGCCGTTACTTAAATGGATTGAATGATCATTTTAACACTAAAGTTTAAAAAATTCTGACGATGAATGCTTCAGAATTTTTGTAAAAATTGTGAAAGGAGATGGGAAGTTGGGTAAGTCATGAAAGAACGTTTGTGACAGTTAATAGTTGAAGTCTAAATCCTAAAATCTAGGTAACTCTATGTTGCTGCAGAATCTGTCACCAAGAATTCCTGTACCATGATAAGTTTAAAAAGATGAAATCTAATGAACCTATTTCTCTCTACCATGCACACTAATGTCTACCCCAAACCTGCATACATGAACATTTTGTAGATGGGAGTGGAGGATGTGTGAAGATATTCAAGCATCCACATGTGCACTGTGGATTCATGAATTCCAGAATGCACTCAAAATACTGTGCTGAGCCCTTAAACTATTGCTCCTGATGTCAAGAAACCCTTAACTGAAAACATATATCATATAATTAATGCCTCAATTTGAATGGAAACAAACCTACTTGTTATTTTGAAACTAAAGAACGTATAGACTACGAATCACCATTTGAGAGAATAACTTCAGGAGTATTTCAAGTGAATGAAGATACGCAATTTAGAAAGAACTATATCTTCTCTAATCATTTTCATACCTCTGTGCAAAATTATCAATGGTCATATGCAACTGTGTCTGTGTGTTAAAACCAAAGATTCTTTTTCTGAATAATTGTACTGATTGTGTACATAAGTTAATAAAGAGAGTCAAATGTATGCAATTAAGACTTTTTGATTAAGGTACATATGCTAAATATCTGTCCATTATTTATTTATTTTTCTAAATTTGCTGAAGTTTTATTTTTATATCAGTTTGATATATAGTGATACATACCCGTATGTTTGTAATATATGCATAGATATACCTATATATATATATATATATACATATATATGTGTGTGTGTGTGTGTGTGTGTGTATATATATATATATATATATATATATACATCATTTCATAGCAGTTGTTAGCACTGCTTGAAGTATCTTTAATTGGATTAGTCTAAAAATACCAAGGAGATATACTTCTGAAAAAATGCACAATAAAATACATTCCGATTTCTCTTCACTACCTTCCTCATGACAGGTTTGCTCAGACATGATGACAATTCACCAGGTAATGAATTGGATACTTATTTTGTTAAATTTTACTGATGTCCGTGATATATAAGCAGTCAAATGGTGTCTACAGTATTGGATTTTTTTCCCTTTAATATTCTTATGGCTAGATATTTACATGGGACAGTGCAGATTAATGGTTAAATTCATGAAAGTTAAATTCATGAGTCGAATTACCTAAATTCAGTAGTGGTTCCATCACTTTCTAACTGTATTATCATTAACAAGATACTCAAACCTTCTGTGCTTCAGTTTTTTCGTATATAACATGAAGCTAGCAATCTCATAGTGTGTTATGAGTACTAAACAAAATAATATTTGCAAAAACCTTAGATCAGTGACTGACTCACAGTAGGTATGTTTTATAAGTGTTAAAGAAAATAAAATTTTTCATTTTATTCCATGCGGGTACTTAAGACAGTGAAGTTTTCCCATCATGCCAGCCATATAATTTGATGAGATTGCATTTTTTCCCCATGTCCACTGCTTATCCTTTTTCTTGAGCAAGAATTTCGTCTCTGTTCCATTCATAGGTAAAATCTTTCATACATTTAGAGGTGGAAGACCTGATCATTGTTCTGTTTTGGGGTGCTATTTAATTTCTCTTTGTGCTTATGAGACAGAGAGACACAGAGAGAGAGACAGATAGGACAGAGGTCTGTAAACCTAAAGCATCTGCAAAGTTATTCCTTTGGTAGATATTTATATATTTATTGATAGCCTATCCAACATTTGCACCAGGAATAGAGAAATGATGTATAAAGACATGATCTATGCTTTTAAAGAGCTTACATTCTGAAGTTTTTATATAATCTATTCAATATTGAGGCATCAAAACAAATAACATTCCAATAATTGCTATATCAGCCTGATCTTCTCTCCATTAGTATTTAATGCATCACTTCATGGACTCATTTTTTAAGGATAAGGAACAAAAATGTAACACTGTCATCTTTTTTTCAAATTGAATCATGTAAAAATCAATGCACCATTATATGACTCCACAGAAAAGAAATAAAGCTTAATAAAAAAAAAAATAGAAGTAACATGCATTAAGAGTAAAAAAGCAATATCTCACAAAAATAGAGTTGCAATTAATAAATGGCAATTTATTTAAAAGCCAATTTAAAAATAAATATGGAATTTTAAATTGAAAAGACAGAAAACACATTAAAGTGTTAATGGGGGCTTTTCAATATATTGCTTACTCTGAAAAAAGAAAGTCTTCCATTATATGCTTTTAATTAAAGACAGCAGATTGGAACTCCACAATCACAAAGAAAATGGAGATTCCAATGAATAAATGAAAGAGTTGCAAAACAGAAAAAAAAAATCCAAAATTGTGAAGGGCAGAAATCAGAGAAGGAAGTCATACCTGAAGCTGAAGATTTGATTAAGGAGCACATTAGTGTAGGTAAGGGGCAATCAGTGCAAACAAGGGACTAATGTAGCGCCATTGAAATACAGAAAAGATACGGAGGAAGGAACGGCAGCTATATTTTTCATTTGCCCCTAGCACAGCATTTTCTTCCTGCCTGTTGTCAACCTAAAGAAAAGATTGCTGGTCGAGAAGCAGTAAACCTGTACTCCCAGCTAGTATATTTCTGTTTAGTACCATTTCCTGAGCAAATGAACAAGGTAAATAAACCTGAAATTGAGTGATCTAGGTAAAAACAATCAATACTTTAGAGGAAAAAAAAAAAAGGAAAGAAAGCTTCAATATATTTAGTGTATGTGGAAATCTTCATACATATTTTAGAATCAGATCTTTCAGTACAAGAATAATCTGAGAAAAAATAGAAGGTCTTGAAAATTGAAAATTTATTTTAAGCATCATAATATAACATCAAGGTAATTAGCAACAGTGCTAAGAACACCTTTACCACCACCAGCAAAGAAAAGAGTAAAAATCGTGGAGAACATGGGTGATCCAGTCAATTAAACATCCGACTGCAGCTCAGGTCATGATCTCATGGCTCATAGGTTCGAACCCCACGGAGCCTACTTTGGATTCTCTGTCTGCCTCTCTCTCTCTGCCCCTCCCCAGCTCACACCTGCTCTCTCTCTCTCTCTCTCTCTCTCTCTCTCTTTCTCAAAAATAAATAAAAAGGGGCACCGGGGTGGTCAGTTGGTTAAGCATCTGACTTTGGCTCGGGTCATGATCTCACAGTTCGTAAGGTTGAGCCCCGCATCAGGCTCTGTGCTAACAGCTGGCAGCCTGGAGCCTGCTTCAAAATTCTGTGCCTCCCTCTCTCCCTGCGCCTTCCCACTTATATTCTGTCTCTCTCTCAAAAATACATAAACATTTAAAAGCTAAATAGTTTTTTAAAAGAAATAATAAAAATGGTAGCAGACTTTTCAATAGGAGCACGAGATACTAGAAAACAATAAAACAATGCCTCCACATATTTTAAGAATGTTTTAAATGTTTGTTTGTTTGTTTATTTATTTATTTATTTATTTATTTATTTATTTATTTAGTTTTGAGAGAGGGATAGAGAACAGGGGAGGGGCAGAGAGAGGGGAGACAGAATTCCAAGCGCAGAGCCCGATGCGGGGCTTGAACCCACGACCCATGAGATCATGACCTGAACCAAAACCAAGAGTCGGAGCCTCAACCGACTGAGCCACTCAGGCGTCCCTGAAGAGTATTTGTAATGTCGAACAAGTATCCTAGAATATTAACTGAGTATAAGCGCATCAGGAAAAATTTGCTTCCATGAAGGGCCTCAGTGTCCATCCCAGTTTTCCCTTCATGAGGACTGAATATGCTCCAGCAAAATGAGAGAGTAACTTAAGAAAGAGCGATGTTTGGAATAAGTGGAGTCAGTGTGAGAAAGCAGTTGAGCGAAGCCCCTCTGTGCCATCCAAGACACTGCCTTTAATGAACACAGTAGCCAGCTCACATTAGAGCGGGATATCAGCAAACTGGGCTGGACGAAATAGAAGGCTGGGTAAAGAGGAAGTTGCCTTATAGCTTTAAATAATTTCAATCCTAATATTAAGGACATTATCGAGAAAAAAAAACATTATATGCATGATATTTTAGTTTATAAATTATAAAATTATTCCAGAAGAAACATGCTTAAAGAATAAAGGTTGTGTTTAAAAAAAATTTTTTTTTCAACGTTTATTTATTTTTGGGACAGAGAGAGACAGAACATGAACGGGGGAAGGGCAGAGAGAGAGG